>NW_008752087.1:323568-344471 GCF_000715545.1 Opisthorchis viverrini | reverse complement strand
CCTGTTGATCGTGTGTTGTTGGGTTATTAAAGTTTGTGTCCGAGGTTTTTCGTCTTCTTACTATTCACCATGCTAGGAGTCTGGATCAAGCAACATAGCTGGGGATAGAGTATTGCCACAATCCGCATTATCATATTGTTTGCTCACTGCGTGACAGAACCGTAACAGCCGCAAGTTTTCAGTTAAAGGAAATTTGGACAAGATGCCAACCAGTGGATTCGAAATTCGTCTGAAGCCAATCGTCGGTTCTACCCCAAAGACGCCTTTTTCGAAAACCTAGAAAATCAGTAATATCTTCAGGAAGGAAACCATTTTCATAAATTTCTTGGTTCCGGAAATTGGTAGGTTTGAAAATAGTCAGTAAAAGCTTTATGAAACGATTCATAAATTTTCACGAGTTATGTAACATAAGTTTACAACCGATATCCGTCAAATCAAAACAGCACCTCACTAGTAGGAATAACAAGTGCTTCTTTGATCAACGCCAACTAACCTGATGTGAAATCCACGCCCCGTCCACGACTAAATAGAAGGGCTCAGATATTTCCAGACGACAGGTCAGTGGTATCCCAGAATCGTTCTTTATGTTCAACGTCTGAAGTTGTGTTTTCAGCGTATCGTACGGTTCCTAGAACAAACAAAGTGATGGAGCGTTATTTCTTTTGTCTTTTGGCTAATGAAAACAGCTCAATATTTGGTTGGATTGACAGTATCAAATAGATTCTGGTCCTTTGGTAATCAGCTGGCAAAACTCACAAGTTAGTCATCGGTTTAAAAGTCCATCATTTTCAATTTGGCGCAAAACCATGGGTGGCAAAACATCACTCACTTTGACAACCCGATAGGTCAATTGTTGATGGGACAGATGAACCAGCGGAGCAATGAATTCAACGCTAACATCCACCGTCTTTACCAGTGTCTTCACACCCTTGCGTCCAATGATATGATGGCAGAATATCCTTCGTTTCGCTAGCATTGGTCTATAAGTCAAAATAAAATAGCTTGTGTTACACGGTTGAACTTCAGTGGCGTCCTCTTCAAGTCAGAACAAGGTACCGCTCGAGACACATTTGTTTGCTTCCGTATTAAAGTGATCAGTACTGACCGGTAGGAACAAAAGTCTGAAACTGTCATACGAAGGATCATTTAGCCTTCACCGGATAGGTTACAATAAAGCTTCCCATAACTGAAAGTTCCGGGTACCGATTACACCCGTTGTGGTGGCTCCTGGATAGAGTTGGCGCTACTGACTTGGTACGTAAGGATTGATGCCAAATGAGATAAACATCCCGGTTCTCCGCCAACTTTCAAAATGTTCTGACCAGTCAGTAATTAAAAGAACCCATCCTTTTGATATCAAAGAGGGTGCATTTATCAACTTGTCTAGCATTTATTCTAGATAATTCACCATTCTTTGTCACATATTGTTGCGCTTACCAGTCAGGTGAGATTGGGAAATAAACAGGAAATAAATAATTAATAATGATCTAAAAGAACAGCCTGAGAGTTTCGACGACTTCAAATTTGAGGTGAGGTGATCAAAAAGCGCAAAAATTTATCCAATAGATGCAGCTGATGAACTTGGACTCACCTGCTGCAAACAACTTCCAGAGTTAAACTTCTGCTCCCACCGGGGCCAAGTTCAAACCTTGTCGAGTCGAATGACCAGTGACTTTCGAGTTCTTCCGGCTTTCAACAATAATTAGGAGTAGTGTAGGACGGAGTGTACATGTACGATTTATACGATATTTTACAAGTCCAGATGGATGGTTTTGCGTCAACGTAGTCCAACACAAGCAACCTAATTCGTTTAATTTTGTCGAGATCAAGCCGTGCAGAATGTAGTGCAAAGGCCAGCTCAATACGCAGTAATCAAACAGAAGATCACCACGGGGGAAAGGATTTTTTCCAAAGGCAACTTATGTAGTGCAAAGCCAGCTCAATACGCAGTAATCAAACAGAAGATCACCACGGGGGAAAGGATTTTTTCCAAAGGCAACTTATATCTGAACGGAGACGTTTGTATTGAAACTCTTCATCAAAGTGGCTTTCACTGCTGGGTCACCCTCGGAGGAGCTGAGGCCAATTGTGATGGCTACCTTCGGGATAAAAGGCACTCAGAGTTTATTATTATTATTAGCGGATACAGCGTACGGTGGGTAGATTCCTCAGGATAAGGTAATCTTGGGGTCCTGTGTCTCACGTTCAAACCACTCTCTAGAGAACATTCGGGCCTATAGTAGACAATACAGTTCTACGCCGTTAATCAGTGACTATACGTGAGTGGAGTAATGGCACCCATCGCGCGCTGAAGAGTCATTACAAGGTGCATATGACCAAAACTAGTTCTCTGCTTTGGCTCTACGCGTAATCTTGAATACATTAACGATTTCTTGTGGATCGCACCGAGTTGATCCTCAACAAAACCTTTAACACACAGAAGTCTGGCAACGACTATCACCTAATTAAGTGGGTTCCTTTGAATGGAGTATATGACATTTATTACTGTAGGAATTCCACACAGAATCCCGGAACTTACAGCTAAACGGCAGTCAGGGAACGGTACTTCAGACGGTTCGTTAGGCGCCAATACACTGTTGGTAAAGGTGCCGAATGTAATTAATCCTGCACCCGATAAGTACTTCTCACTAGTTGGAACAGGACAAATGTCTGCACCAGCAGCACCGTTCGTGGTGGCTGACGAGAAAATAACTAGCCGTGGACGCGTTTTCTTTCTTGATAGCATTTTATTCCATCTGCTAATCTCGCTATCATGGGTGGCAGTTCATGTGAACTTACACACAAAATAAATGCTGATCGATTACCAATTAGGCAAGACACTCTTTTGCTATTAAGTAGATATGTAATAGCAGGTATCCAATAGATGACAGTTAGTGGTCTGGTCATCAGTAGTCTGAATAATATACATTTGCGTTTAAGACCGACATATTTCCCGAAATGAAATGCAGCGCTTACCTTCAAGCTTCCTTGAGAAGATTTTCTGACAAATTGTCCTTCAATAGTCCAAATGAGTTGTTGAGTCCGTCTACCTTTGTTGGTCAGATGAAAAGTGGCATGCACAGGTCTTGCACTAAATTGCGTGCCCAAATGCAGGGTCTCAGGCATGACAGGGTCAGAGACAAAAGTACACCCCTGACCAGTAGCCATCAAGTTTACCTGTCTTGGTGCTAATGTGTCGGAAACTGTCACCTCCATCTGATCTTTGAACGTGATCAGATCGTCTGGGACAGCAGAAATCGTCACGTCAACTCGTCCCAGTGGGGGTACCACACCCGCATCCGGAATAGCGCGAAAAATGCTGTCTGGAGCGACCTTGAAAAAATAATGTCGGAAAATATTGATCATTTGATTTTCGTCCTTCTGCAGGATTACTGCAGAGTGCACACCACTGCAAACCAGTCATGCTTTCACAACCGTAATATGATTTCAAGTTGAGTGAAACACCTGAACTGCTAAAACACAAACTGAGTAGCTAACAAAATGATGAACACAAGATGAAATGCCTCCACAACCTACATATGCAAGTTTGTTCTTTGTTTAACCTGATTAAATAGACAAGAAATCTTTAGCCCAGAAATCTCAAGCAAAGGAACAATGTTAGAAAATTCCCCTCAGTCCATAACAATAGCTTTATTTGGCTCCTATTTTAGATATTTTTCAAGTTTGGACCATTATGTTGGGAGTCAGAGGTGGTTTTCTTATTCTGGATGATACTTCCTAAAATTTTCGAAAAACATAAGGGCTATACATGCAGCGTCTACAATCCCGCTGAGGATTTTGGCCAAACACAAACAAAAATGCGCTCAATCAGAACCTAATATGAAGCAGCGTAAAACGTACGAACGAGGTTACTGAGAACCAAACTGTTTTTCAATTCAGTACTTGGATTGTGTAGCACGAACGGTCACCGAGTGTTTTGGAAGGTCTTAACTATATATTACGCAGGTTACCTAGTACACTTGCAGTAATCGAAAATAGACTGTTTATCAAGTTCGAACTGGTATACCAACCCAAGTTAGATCGCTTCGTTAAGATAGGGGAACTTTCGGACTCTAGCTGTCACGTAACCTGAAGAGAGTTAGTTCCGGGTTATCCACCACGAGGAAACCAGCTATGCTCCGATTCTTTCACCTTCATCGCGTCCCAACTGTAATTTCGCTGCGTCTCCCTAGTTGATGCCTTTCAGCACCACAAAGTAGGTGTGTGTGCGTGTGACCCAACTCACAAATAAAACTGAATTTGTGACCACATTATTCTTGTATGAACATTTTATGGTGTAATTATTCTGGCCAGTTCACACCGGACCGAAAATCCTGGGTCCTAGTTTCACTATCATCAGAGTTCATTGACGGCGACGCACTTTTCTGACTGAGCAGAATTTAAAATCCTTAGCTGGTAGATATCCAGCACTGATTGGATATACACATTGGACGTATGCTTCTCAAACACAGTTCTGTGGTTTGGCTGAAGTACTACTTACTGCTTCTATCTGGGACCTCAGTTGACTGAAATTTTCGAATACCAATAAGGCCGAGATACTGCAGAGCAGCACAAAAGTAGCTTTTGTCTCCTTCAGACTAACCACCACGATCACATAGAACAGCAAAGTGATGACTGCTCAACACACACACACACACACACACACACACACACACACCAAAGCGTGCAACTTACCATCCGAATGGTAAAAGACGCCGGGATAGCTGACTCATTGGTGATTTTCACTGTCTTATCTGAAGCTTCCAGCACTGGAATTGTGCCCCAGTTCAGAGACGTGGGTTCGATGTATAGTACGGGTCCTTCTCCGGTGCACGAAACATGAGCAATCTGTAGACAGATCGGTCGAAAATTAAGTAGTTTTGATGCGTCACTTGTGCTCACTTACTTGTACGAGTAAATGGCCCGTTTCATTTTTAGGAAAGATGCGGGTTGTAGTTAAGCAGACTGATGACTGGCTAGTTGTGTTTATTTCCACTGTTAAAGTTTTCATTTTCGGCAACAAGTCTTAATTTTGTGTTATTCGGCTCAAGATTTCTGCAAAGATTACCAGTATAGAGCAATGTATGAGCTGTTAGTTGAGTTTGTAGTGGTAATCTTCTGTTTACAATCCATTGGAAAAGGTTTGGAAACGACTGAGAAGCCATCATTTCAGAAGGGCACGGTAAACAATCGGTAGTTTTTATTTGGGCAATGTTTCGGTGTTGACACAAAGGCTTCATCAGGCCAAGTGGACGGGTTACCAAATTGGCCTGATTTCAAGGTAGACGGGGAACCAATGTGTAAGTCCTCTATAGATTATCACACCATATCAGTGTTGAGTGTCACTTAACGGATCTTGACGGCTAGTGTGGCTGCCAAAATCTCGAATTGATGGGTTGGGGAAGTTTCAACTGAATCCCGACCAATTCTTGTTCCTTAATCGTCCACTTCAGAGTGCTTCAATTGATGTTTCACATCGGGTGCCACTAGTAGATTTTCCTTGGTCTTCGTGGGATTGTGAGTGTTGCGACGATGTAGTTGGGGAAGGGGAGGGGGTGGGTGAGGTCAAGTGGAATCCAGATCATGACTACTCTTCCTTCTGATAATCGCACACCAACACGTGTCAGCTCGACTGATCCAAGACCGTTCTCCACACGCTTGCCAGCTCCACGCCTTCTATTCTGTTAACACTGGGATGCTTGGTGATTTCTACCCCCTCGGTGATCAGTCTCTGTGACGTGGACCGTAGTCCTCGCCTCAAAACCTCAACACGCGTCCAGTACGTGTTCCGCGGTTCCCGAGTTCATCAATAACGCTTGATATTCATCTGCGTTTCTCGGCGGCCTGTTTATTTTTCTACTATGCTCTCCGATTCTGATGTGTAGTTCCCTGTCCTATATCAAGCGTTACTGTAAGACTCGGCTACTGCGGAACACGCACTGGACACGAGACACAAAATAGACTTACAAAATGTTGAGGTTTTGAGGTGAGGACTACGGTCCACGTCACAGAGACTGATCACCGAGGGGGTAGAAATCACCAAGCATCCCAGTGTTAACAGAATAGAAGGCGTGGAACTGGCAAGCGTGTGGAGAACGGTCTTGGATCAGTCGAGCTGACACGTGTTGGTGTGCGATTATCAGAAGGAAGAGTAGTCATGATCTGGATTCCACTTGACCTCACCCACCCCCTCCCCTTCCCCAACTAAATTGTCGCAACACACATTACCACGGGTGCCAAGTGGCACCCGGAGTGAGTCATCAATTGAGGCACCCTGAAGTGGAAGATTAGGGAACAAGAGCCGATCGGAACTCATTTGAAACTCCTCCAACCCATCAATTCAAGATTTCGGCAGCTACACTAGTCGTCAAGAGCCGTTAATTGACACGCAACGCTGATCTAGTGTAATAATCCAAAGAGGACTTACTTAAAACCTGGTCAACTTGG
The DNA here is from genome assembly GCF_000715545.1 of Opisthorchis viverrini. Classification (NCBI taxonomy): domain Eukaryota; kingdom Metazoa; phylum Platyhelminthes; class Trematoda; order Opisthorchiida; family Opisthorchiidae; genus Opisthorchis; species Opisthorchis viverrini. The sequence goes on along the minus strand of NW_008752087.1, from coordinate 338,024 downwards.
TGACCTGTTCACTTGACCTGATGAAGCTTTTGTGTCAAAAGCAAAACGTTGCCCAAATAAAAACTACCGAGTGTTTACCAAGCTCTTCTGGAACCCTTCCGTTTAATTACTCCCTCAAGAAATTTTACATCTGCACCTACGATCCACATTTTGTCTTGTCGGCCTCACAATCACGCGTCAACATGGTGACACCGAATACGAACTTTTTTGGTCCATAGCAAATTCCGTGGTTGTGAGGCTGACAAAACAAAATGTGGATCGTAGGTACAGGTGTGAAATTTCTTGGAGGAGTAATTAAACGGAAGTTCTAAAACGTACTAGCAAGTACTCTGCCTATTGTATGTAACTTTAGAGTGCCCTCCTCTGAAGCTGTCTGAGATAATCTCCTGATTGGACCGACGTAATTCCAACGTTAGACGAAGGCAACAATAAGTACCTCTTTTCAAAGACGGAGAGACTGGCAGATCACTCGGGAGAAAGGCCTTCTGGTGGCCCCAAAAAGCCGAGACACGAAGACAATATTCTTGCGGCTTTCTAGCACAGATTTTAGGTTTGATGGTAGGGTGGTTCCGAGAAGTCTTACTCAGCAAACCCCCCTCAACTCTTTCCCAGAACNATTTAATTAAACGGAAGCTCACATGAGGCAGATTCAGAATTCAGAGAAGTTTGTTGGCAATTTTCACACTGCCACCAATCCGTTCAAGACATCGGTGTAGCTTTTGGATGAATTTGGCTTCTTTGGGGAAGAATACGGAGGTTTTCTGCACATACCAAACGCTCTTTGGAAATGAAAGATAGTGGGTAATTCACGACGATGTTGAAGGGACCATCCCTATAGCGAACTTTATAAGATTTCAACAAGGACGCAGAAAATAGATTGTCAACGTTCACGCAGTTTTGGGGGGTTGGCTGAAAAGTTAGCCATCAACTTCACTCGTTTTGGAAAAACCATCTAGAAATGCAGCTTACAAACAGTAAATTATCTTGCAACACCGTCGACTATCCCGCTGGCGAGCATAACCAAAACTTCAATTATCATGATCGGTGGGGATTTCTTGCAAGCCAGGAGAGTCATGACACATGAATGGTGCTCTGTCAAACAATTGTTGTTAGACAGATATAGTTCCGTTGATCAACTGACAGTAGGTTTCAAGAATCCCCTGATTTTTACTTCCTTCTAAGTAAAAGAGAGACGTTCTTCGCTAATGGAAGGTATAAAATCTTGTAGAGCAGCAATAGAACAAACGCATCTCGCCCGGTTGCGAAGCGAAACGAGAAATTCCGTTTTTCACTGGGATATGCTCACGGAATGTTCCGGATGGTAGTTTTTTGTCATACCTGCAGTGAGGAGAGGATATGGAGGAATCCAGGGTGAAATACCTACCTGTTTTTGATCACAGCCTTCGAAAGCTCATCTTCAGTCAGTTGAGTGTTGGTATCCAGCATAATTGCAAGTTAGAATCAGAAATGAGAAATTCAAAAAGACGCAAGGAAATGGACCTGGATCTTTATACCAGCTGATCTCCATGGGTTTATCGCTTGATGGTTTCCGGGACTATAAATGTATATAAGTCCGCTTAGGATGAGGGTGCTTTGAGTAGGCTGGTATGCCCTTCTCCTGCAGGCCCCTGGAGCTCGTGTTTCAAAAAAAAACTGGAAGGCTGCAGAAGATGAGTGCATTCTATTAAGCCCCCATTCCGGTTGATGCAGAGCGATGTCTTCACCGGCGTCACCTCGACAAACGGTTTCCTTGTGCTGGCTGCTGTTACTGAACTAGTTACACTGACTCGAGAGCAGCAAGCGGGATTCCGGCCGGGTGGGGGTTGTGTTGACCGAATCTTCACAGTTCGTCAGGTGCAAGAACAACGCCTTGCGTACGTGATCACAATCCTAGTGTTCCTGGGTTTCCAAAGTGCATTTGTCTCGGTTGACCGGTCTGTTCTGCCTGGCACGCTTGCCCACCAATGAACGCTCCGGAAGTTCGTGAACATTTGTATTCCCAAACTTTCGGACGTGTGGGATTGCACGGAGACCTCTCCAAAAGCTTTCATACACAAAGCCGTTAGGGATGGCCACTCTCTCCATTATTATTGAAATTCGTGATCGATGAAATTATGAGATGAACACTGGAAGGTCTCCGAAACCCCGGTGTTCAAATAAACTCCGACGAAAACCTTGTCGATCTGGAATATGCGAACGACGTTGTTCTCGTCATCGAAAAAGAAAAGAAGGTGCAGGCTTATCTTCGGATGGTCTGATCAAAGTGATTCCGTTATTCGGCATGGGCTTTGCGCCCACAAGGTTTAAGGTCATGCTCGCGGACATACAGTCACAAAACACGAAACTTAATCCAGGGAGGGCACTCAAAGTTGTGGAGCATTTTACGTATCCTGGAAGTTGTATTAGTTCTGATTGTAGTGTGACAATTGAGGTCAATGCACTAATCTGTAGGCCGCGGGCCGCGTTTGATAAGTTGGAACACCTGTGGCGTCAAAGCGGTATATCCCTGAATATTTAGAGACGTGTGTATCGAGCTACAGTGCGGGTTGTTTTGTTGTATGGCTATGAGACTTGGCCCGTTCGAGCAGCGAATCTGTTCGACAATCGTTGTCTCAGAACCATAGCTGGGACAATCCGCTACGAGGCAGTTAGAAAGCCAGTTTTCGCTTGTGTAACGGGTATTTCCACGGAAGAAAGTATCAAGAACCAGAAGCTGCTTTGCACATGCCGAACCGTCGTTCGCCAAAGAGAGTGCTATTTTTCGTTCCCAGTTGGGAGTGGCGGAAGCAGTGAGTTGGCCAAACCTTGGCCTGGCAGAGGGGTGTAAAAGAGATTAAGAAACGTTTAGGTGTTGTCGATGCTACTTTCCTTCCGGGATGGGGATAACGAGATTCCAACTACGTCTTGTTAGAGACGCTTCAGAATATGGTTGCTAATCAATGTCACTGGCATTCCTTTTGCCAGTCTGTATCCAGATTGCCTGAATGAGTGTCTGGGGGTGTATGCATCTCGAAATGATTGTAGTAAGCTGGCTTCAAGCCCCTTTGTCATTCGGTTTTATTCTTTTATTCAAGACAAAGCCTTTTAATGGATCATGGTAACATGGCGGCAAAGCGTCAGCGTTGAACACTGATTTCATACTGTTGATAAAGATGATAATGATAGTGATGATGATTGCTTTTAAGAATTTGACCGAATCATCGTAGAACGGAAACACACCATGAGAGAGATGGCCTCAGTAAGGAGTGAAAAGAAAAGAGAGGAGACAGGATGAATAACTAGCTCTAGTGGCAACTGAAGGGATATATGCTATATTAGTTCATTTCAAAAGATTCACCTGTAATTCAAGCCTGAATTCTTCTCTAGGAGACCCATCAGAAGTTGCTAGATTCGGTTTGCTGGTACCAGGATAGGAACAAGCTTATTAAAACAGCAGATCACTTGGTTAGCCTGAGAAACTATGGCAGCCAATTTCCACTTACAAGTGGATTCTCTTCCAGCCCGCAGATCTTTATCTTGACATTCCGTTCCAGTTGACCCAGCGATCTGGCCTTGAATACAATTGGGAGGAAAACGGTGCTCAATGCGTCGATTTTACCCTGGGACAAGAAAAGAACAGGAGCAACGTGACACTAACTTGGGAGACTGTAGAATCATAGGCTAGGTCTGATGATGAAAGCTGTTTACTTGTTATGTTTTCTGCGAGGCATGAAAATGGTTCTTTAATAATTATCCACATAAAATGCTGCTCCACAATGACACCAGCATTATGAACCTTTCAGTGTTTACGCGTAAACTCGGTCAACCCTATTCGAAAGAAACTTATAGTAACAGTAATTCCTGAAACCCACATCAGCTTTGGTTAGTTAACCGGAAATTCTGTACAGATTCAGCGCTCCTCTTCAACTTAATCATGAGGGTCAATGGAGTTTTCTTTACCTCTGTTTGTGTCACAGAGTACTCCAATTCATTCTCATTTTCTGTTTCTTCTTTCCCACTCTTTGATGCAATCAAGTCAGTGAGCTGAAAACTGGCTGGATGTTTTGATTCGTTGGTCAAAGTGAAAGTAACGGGATATGGGTGGCGCAGGAAGCAGCGGCGAAGGTTTAGTTCCTTTGGACTGATGCTGACTGATGGACACACGCATCTATAGATTGCAAGAATAAAAAAGGATGTTAGCGCAATAAAACGGCTTGTGAAAAGTGCGTAGCTGATGGATTTGGAAAATTAGAAAAACCCTAAATTGTTTACTGAATGATGTGGTGTACAAGAGGACCTATTGTTAGGTAACATTATTTAAGTGGATTTAAAAACCTGATAGACTCTTTAGTGTGCCTTCCCAGGTCAGTGCGTTAAGTATTTTACAACCAGATGTTACTTTTAACGTTAGAACCATGACAACGTTGCCCTCTGTTTTTTTCGGTAAGGTGTGCGGGGAGGTAAATTTAGTCGCATAATTTTTTCGAGACAGGAACTTAGCTACATTGATTGTATGAACCAGCTTACGAAGTGCTTCCGCGCGTCTTGGAGTTGACACCATTTGCATGATATTACTATGAACAAAAGGGTAGTTGAGAAACTACCTCCCAACAGCGGACACCTTTAATAGTGGTGTTTGTTTTGGCCAAGAATGAGTTCCACTCGGATGTTGAGACTGTAGTGCAATTAACCAACTACTACTGCAACAAATTCAAGAGAATCCCTCAGTGAATTTTTTTCCTGTTTGATGAAACACGTTACATGCCCATTTGACACAAAAAATGACCTCATTACAATAAGAATCTGCTAGATATTTGCATTTCGGGGCTTTGCCACTCAAGTCTATTGAGTGACTAAACATCTTGGAAACGTAGCTTGATGTAGAAATTACCGGCAGGATGGGCAAACTTCACCACCTACCTCTTATGTCTGCTCAGAACAATAGGACGCTAGATTAGTTGTTTATTTCCTTATTTGTATGCAGACATCTTCATACGGATATCTGTTTACCCAGAGTCGTAGGTTACCATGAGCAACACGGTATACACGGTGGTATACATGGTATACACAACTTCTTTTTCCACGCAAGTAGGTATCATGAAAAACGTGAGTGCTGACTTTCGCATAACAACAAAAGGAGTTTCGCCAAATACACCTGTTCACAGATTTTGAGAAAGACTGACCTGGGACCCAGCTGAAGAATTTTCAGCAAGTTTATGAGTAGTGTATCACGTCTACAAAAGGATTTTCATTCTTCAGGCAAATATTCTGCCGATTTCTGTCGAGCGCTGGTTTCAGAATAGCGGGTAAATCTTCATTTACCCCTCTGTTGTAAATATACTGAAATGATGTTAACAGTTTAATGAAATACGAAGTAGGGGAAACTACTCACCAGGTTGCTGAAAACTCTTCGACAGCCCACGACCGGTTTCACCCTTCTTGGGGCTCATCACGAGAGACTCAACTGAATCTCTCGTTTATAATATTTCACAACTGAATGTGCAGCACACAGGCCGCCTTATATTTCAGTTGGCACGATATTCGAGATATCGCAGCATATTTTCATAAAGGAACACTCTCACAAGTTCGCTGCCACATTCAGTTTTAGAATAGCACAATCGAGAGATTCAGTTGAGTCTCTCGTGAAAACCAAACTGATTTGCAAATGAGTGTATTTATCGAAATACAAAGTAGTTTCATGTGAACGGGTCCATTACGGATGAATACTGATGCACTCGGTTACTCAGCTTACGAAAACTGGTTCCAACTTGTAAAAAAGTCGAGGTAAGTCTTCATCCACTTTACCAACAATTTTTCCAGTTCTTTTGCAAATTTTCGAGTGTTAGTTGTGTGTTTAAGAGTTCATTGTGTGTTCACTGAGTTGGGATGGGTACACTTTGTCCAACCGGATACGACAACTGCTAGGGAACAAGTCTACAACAATTTGAATAAATGCGTAAACGTATAGGGCGTTCGTGCATCATAGTGTGAGACAGAAAACTTACGATCGAAACAAGCTCTTGTTATTAGGATGGATGAGGAACAGTGATGAATAAGCAGGGTGCGAGCCCATGGTGTTATCTATCCGGTCACTCAGGCCCCTAGCAAGCCCCAACACGCCTTGCTGCTCATAGAGTAACGAAGTAAGTGATGTTATCGCTATTTTATCGACCGTTTGTTCATTACTGAAGTGAGCGACTTAAGTTAGGAGCATAGCCTACCAAACTCTGCTAAAGTCGACCGGCTGACTCCTTTTGGGCGCTTATTGGTAGTCGGGTAATATCTTCAAGCAAACCGGCAGGCATGGATTAAAGTGAATCCCTAGGACCCGGGAAAGCCAACCGAATCGTCAAATTGCCCCATAGGTCGGGATGGCAGATACGTATTTCACTTTCTTATAGGCAAACGAGATGCAGGAAAGGCCTAACTGAAACTACGAGAGCTCTAAAGACAGGAGACAGTCTGTTCCCAGCAGGGATGCTATCTCCTCGAATTATAGTTTGGTGTGCATTGGAGCTGAGATTCCAGAAAACTAGCTGTTCCATGTTGCGTAGCTCTCAAGTGGCTTTGTGCGGAAAGTGGTACAAGAAGCTTCATTAAAAAGTTGGGAAAACCGATGAGGGAATTCGCTTCTCCACTCACTGTGGGAAAATCGCTTCGAAAACCCACTAGATCAAAAAAGGCAAGTTAATGTTTTCGGACTTTAGTGATCTTTGCGGGGAGCCTAAGAGTCATCAAACCAATCAGATTTGGATTCCAAGCTGGTATAGACCGAAATTTGATAGTCATGAGAGGAAATTCCTCGTGCGTTTCGTCCTAATTGGGACTCATCAAATGAATGTTGCGGGATCGGTGCTTTGGTGCTTTGGTTTAGAGTTTCCAAAGTGTACTGCAATGCCACGGTGCAGACGGGAGCTCAAGTTTCTCTTGTTTCACCTAGAATGCTTTCAGTGCCCTCCATGAGGACACGAGGAATGTTCACTTGTTTTTCAAAAGGAGTACCAAATGAATCGTCACCTTCTGATAGAATAAATGCTTAAGTCAACATTTCACGTGAAACAGTAGTTAAGAGCTACTGTAGAGCAGTCGCTCTTTGTCGTTCTGCTCTGGAGAAGTCATCGGCTTTTCAAAATTCTGCGCCGCTGTATTTGAACTGTGGACTGTGAACTTACTGAACGGAGGATCGTTCAGCTGTACCACTCTTTCGGTGCGTAGCTGCCATGCAACCAAAGGAAGCATGAGGGCTGGGATACTTCCAGGTTGCTCAAGCCCAGACAGGACCAGACGAGCTACAGTGATCGGATTGGATACTTCAGGCAAAAGTGTTATCAGCAGTGATATTCACACTACAAATCCTATTTCATGCACCAATCTTAACTTTGTTTCTTATACAACTACCTCGGCCCGGGTGACTGTGCGGATAAGATCAGGATGAACTTGATATCGACGTCCTCAAGTGTATGTCGACCCCTCCTTAAACTACCGCTTCAAAAACTACAGACAGATTTTTGCGGCCAGAAAGCGGTTTGTGACCATGTAGATGAAAACCCAATACTTACCGTATCTTGACAGGAATTTGCTCAATAGCTTGGCCAACACCGACCACGTCAATCACCACCACATATTCCTGTAAACCTAGTTCAGTTGGACTGCAGGAGATCATAAAGTTTGTTGAGCTCACTGGATCAATGAGACCAGCGCTTGGTTGAACAGTTAAATCATTCGAGTCCGTAAAGCGCACCCTCCGGGTATTGGCGCTGTTAGTTGTCCGGTCCTTCTCAAAGTGTGTGCCTGAGTTCGCGCATAAATCTGGTGAGCTGCGAGTCCGACAGTCGGTACCGATCAGTGTACTGGACTTTTTCTGAACACGCAGTGCAAACTCCATCGGAATCAGCGACGTGTTCTTCAAATCGATCCATTTTTCCGAGGAAAATCCTGCAGGCGTACAAATACAGATTTGTTTTTAACCAGGAAATAGCTATCAGTGATCAACAGAATTAACGGATAGAAACATTTCCGAAGTAAACTGAAGTCACCCAGTCCACTGACTAAGGGCACAGGTCAAAACTGAAAATTCGCGTGGTTAAAGGTTGTAAACTTTGCAAATCACTCATTGCAAGGTAACTGACCAGTGTAGAACTTGAATCGAGCGTCAAGTCCTCAAACAAATTACAGTTCCGAAACCGACACGCACATGGTATCTGATCGATTAACCACCTTGTTTTTAAGTTGAAAATAACTAACAGTTGGACGAGCAGCTGGTCGGTGGGTGAATAAAAATTAAACTGCCGACCTCCATTGTATGGACCAGACGTCAATACATCACTCTCCTGAAGAAACCTATCTTAATAACTTGGATTCTGCCAGAAGGCCGTATGTTTACCGGAAACTTTCGACGAAATTTAACTCCCTGGTTCCATAGTTAGCAGAGCATCCACGGAGAACTGACTATTCGGGCAAATATTCTGACTACTTACGAGTAGCCAGATTATTAACTGAACCGGTTGAGAGCTGAAGGGAACCAAGCTCAACAACCTGCTCACTGAAGCGTTGACAAGCAGTGAATTCTAATGGAATGTACAGGGTCTCTAGAATGCAGGTATCTTGGAAAAACATGAACTGACAACTTGGAGAGTGTATGCATATTTCAGTGAATGAACGTCCGCAAAATCAACTTGACAATATGAGACCCTGAAAATGCAGCGTCCATGTAGATATATGTTTGATTTCGGCGCTTGATCCACACTGAATCGATCCACTGGAGAGACAGTCATAGTGCTTTTGTGTTCGAGCCCAGGGGGCACCATGACTTAGCTTTACGTTAAGTAGGGCAGTTGGATTCGTTTTAATTTATACCATATCTCTTGGAGGCGCCACCATGACATGACCTAGACATGTTATTTCACCAAACGAAATCGACGTGGAATTACATAGTAAACTAAGTTACTAGAACCACTTGAAGCGTATGATGAAGGTGCTTTGAGCCACCGTGATTCGGACCTACAAATTTCTTATGCTAGCTATCTCACAACTTAGTGGAAAAAGCCTGATTCGTAAGTACCGATGTTTCTTAAGTAGTTATCATAATGGTCAGATAAAGGCGATGAAGAATCACAGCTTTAAAAAAGAGGAAAAAACACACAGCATAGGATACGCACATACGTAAGAACTCCTATGAGTCTGAGAAGCATGCATGGCTTAGGTATCCGTGACTCATGGATTCACTGAACCATAGTCGACTAAAAGATATTAGCCTAAAACGGAAGGCAGTCCTCGAGGTGTTTGTTCATACTTTCCGTTCCTGTTGGCATTGACTCTGGCAAGCGGGCCAAAAATTGACTAATAGATGTCGATGAATCAAACATCATCAAACGTCATTGCGGACAAAAACCATAGTAAGCAGTTTCAGTCGACCTAATGTCATAAAGTCGTCATGTTTCAGGGTGAAAATTCTGAAGCATAAAACCAGGTTGAGCAATGGTTGATTGCTGGAAGAATCTCTGAGCCGACAGCTGATGACCTTGGCGGAACGTTCTGGACGACAGATCCAGTCGGACTGGATTCACTCATTTAGAGTCTGCAGTTGCAAAGTATTCAGTGTACGACCACTCCCATAGAGGAGCGGTGGCCTCTCTTGCTCTATGTCTGTATGCTTTTATTACACCCAGTGGATTGTAATATCACCTGTAAAACAGAATACCATCACTGAACGTAAACATTCAACCAAACTGCCTGGCAAGTGTTAAAAACAATTAATAACTTATCATGAGACTAGTTCACCTGGGGATATTTCGCCAAAATCAACTTCGGAGACGTTTGTATGAAAAGTTGGCCCCACGACTGCTCCACTGAAAGGAGAACCAAAAGCCTAAGGTATATTCTGCCAAAAGATATTAGCTTAGAAAAATGCATTTGAATGAAACCAGAAAATCACACTCCTTGTAACCCCTTGTCGGACGGTTCCTCTGCATAAAAACATGAAAAATACTGCCGTTTTGTCGTTATTTTTTGGTTAGCACTTTGGTCTTTTGGAGGCCTACTTAGAAACTTAAATAGACTGTTTTCCCTTTATTAATCCCAGGTGCCTCGAGTGTAATTGGTAGTCAGCTGACACGACATGGTAAGAAAAATTCGCATCATAGAACATCTTAAGCATCTGTAATTCTCGCAATGTTTGTGTACCATTAATGTGCAGGATTTTGTTTTGAGAATCTGGACCCTATTCCTTCTTTTCAACTGCTGATGAATTGTGTAGATATCCCTTATTCAGATGGTACGCTGCGGATTCTAATTGACTGTGGTAGACAAAGTACAAACACGTCTTTTTGCAACCTGGTATCTTCTACAGTTTGCTACTGATCAAATCATAGATGTTTAGAAACGTTAGCCAAGCGACTGAGACCTTCCTTCAAACAGCTGTTATATTATAAACGTGAGTGTCAGTAAAAAAACGATTCGTTTATCCTGGTAACCCGTTGATTTGTTCGGTCCGTTCAGCGAAAAACGAGCGTGAAAGTAGTGGATCATGTTCCTTCTAAATATAATATTCCCAATTTCATAGACAACAGTTTCTACGCTAAGCTGGACCCTCAGCGGTGGCACATTCCACCACCCTGAAGAACTTCGTCCAGCGCCAAAAAGGTTCACATAATTGTCGTGTGGGTTACGGCTCCGCCATGTATCGATCACGTACCCAATTTTCTTGCTGGATTCCACGGCACCATACTCCCTAGTAAAATGCAGGGAAGTATACATACCCTAGAAACTTCGTAATAAAATGAAATATCATTAGATTTCTGTTGACAAAGGTAGCCATCCCAAGAATTTGATGGGACATTTTCAGTGAACAGCTACGGAACTCCTTAGTGTTCTTTCCGTACCCAAAAGCCGGCAAGTTCATGGTATACTATACAGGGCATGTACGAAGGTTCTACAAAAGCTCATGTAGCACCCAGAGTTTGGTTGACCTTGTGCTGGGACGCTCGTGGTGTCAACCCTGTCCAGTGAGCAAAATTGAAGCGGCTGGATTCTTCGTACATCGTTCATGGCTGAAAACTTAGTGGCTGACTGACCGATTATCTGAGTGAGTTCTTGGAGTTAAGAGCAATTAGAATACTTGTGGAAAACTAACGATAAATCTCTATTTTTCCCATTCCATTATTGCCTTCATTATACAACTTCATCTATATGAATTGACACGGTTGTGAAATGCCTAATTATCTGTGTACTTGTACTGGTTTTGCTGTCAGTGATGATATCGACCATGATTACGAGAGGTTGCATATCATTTAGCGCAATCATTCCCGATATTTTTACGGTTGTTTATTGGTTACTCTACCAGCCAATTTACAACCATAACTCATGTTTCGCAAGATACAATATGATTTTATCGAGAAATATAAGTAAATATGACAACATTCTGTTATTTCTTGCTCCCAACACAGTTTCCGACACCCGTCTTCAATAAGTTTTGTTTCGTTAGTGGGACGTGAAGAGGTACGGAATGGATATACCGTTCATAAGAATGCTGACTACTTTTCAACAACCGATGACCACTTTCGTCCTTCTAGTAGTTCATTAGGTAGGCGCCGTTCCCGAGGTTTCTTCAACCTCATGTTCTACTTAAACATTGAAAAAGAACATTGTAAATGTGAGATTCATTTGGGTTCCAGATATCTTCCGTCAAAGTCAAGTCAATATGCAGATGAGTGCGCACGTGAAAAGCTGCTTTTTACTTCAATCTTCAGACAATTCAACGTCTAGCTAGGCAAATCATTTGCCTAATTTTCTTGTTGCCGTTCTAGTTTCTTGTAACGCTAGGCACTAACATTCCAAATTCAAATGAAATAGTTATCTGGCGATATCCAACTAATATTGCACAAAAGTAGTAATGCAAACATTTATCTGAATCGCTGCAGCTACCCACCGAAATCGCACGGGCCTCGGTTCGGGACAACCATCAAATACGAAGTCAAACACTGCATCGAACTCTCCCAATAGTGAAGGTGAACAAAATGTGATTTGAATTAACTGGTAACCGCCAGGAGTTATGAGCCCATCATCCGGTGTGAAAGCGAAACAGGTGCCAAAATGTTTGTCGGCCGTTCGAATTGTGAACATCGCGTCAATGCAGCCAACGTTCGACAGGACGAGCTCGTATGAGTGTTTAGACCCGATGAAAATCTTGCCCATGTCCAAGCAGGCGAAAGAAAATTGAACTTTTGGTCCCACGCCAGTTCCCTTAACATGCAACGCCAACCGTTCTGTCCTACCCGTGATTTCGCAATAGGCAGTTTGATTGTAGACCTTGCCCTCCTGCGGGCAAAATGCGATTATAATTTCCTTTTCTGAAAACGGCCGAACACTACCCTCCACCGGATCAACTGTGAAAGGTGTTTGATCCTTTGAGTAGATTGTGGGCAACTACAATGAAAATAAAAGCAGATAAAAGTGATGAATACAAATGACTCCAAGAAAAGGTCATTTGAGAGCATAACCAGTCTTGCCCCTCAGCCATTTTCATTCCCTTAAAAATGTGCCCATCTATTCCACTGAGGAATTTTTGACTGCTGGACCATATTGCTGACCAGCACTGATTTGTGGTGTTGTAATTTAATCCCTTTGACCTGGTTTTACGGTAGACTTAATTTGATACTACGCCAGGTCGCAAATCAGAAGCACTGAGTTTTCAGCCCACTCTTGTTTCCCCATTTGACTCTTCTACAGAAGATTCTCCACTGTATATGAATAGTAGTATACTGGGGAGAGTGAAGTTCTACCACGGCAAAGGAATGTGACCTAAATGGGCACAGCTGGCGGTGTTGTGCATTACTGGAAATTGCTGATTTCATACGATCGTAGATATCCCGAAATAAGCCTCTACGTGTAGAAGAGACTACGCAGAGTTTTAATTGGCACCACCAGCTTGACGCTCATCGTTGTCCACCGTAATTAAATCACTTTATTGATTTTAGTTCTCCTGGTAGCATCTTACAAGGTTGCTAGACCTGGTGAGCAGTAGGAATACCGCTGAAGATCGATCGTTATGACCGTTCAATTGTTTCAACACAGTTTTTGGAATACTTGAACGTCTAAAAAGAACGCCGTAATTTCCTACTAAAAAGCAGTGTTGAGCAAAACAAGCATGACTCCAGGATAAAATTGAATGCATCCCATCGGTATTTTTGTTGCTATCTGTCCAGGGGCAACATTTATATCTTATATATAAGATATGGCCTGGAAATAGATAGAAATACTAAACTTGTTCAGCCGGATGAATTGAATAAGTCACTCCCGGCATCTTCAAGGTCAAACTGTGAAAAATCAATGGCCTATTGATACTCCAAAGGAATTTAAAATCCAACCACGTACAGGATACCATTCTTTCCACTGACTTCGGTTCGGAAGCTCCGGGCATCGCCTGTTGATTCGTGTGTTGTTGGATTATTAAAGCTTGTGTCCGTGGTTTTCGTCTTCTTACTATTCGCCGTGCTAGGAGTCTGGATCAAGCAACACAGCTGGGGATAGAGTATTGCCACAATCCGCATTATCATATTGTTTGCTCGCTGCGTGACAGAACCGTAACATATTTGGCGACGCAAGATGGAGGCAGAACAACTCAAAATAATGTTTGAGCAACAACTGCAACTCATCAAAGTACTTACGGAGCGACTATCAACTACATCTTTGGCTTCACCGGCGGCGTCGAGCGTCCCACAGTCGGTTGATGGAATCGCTGGCAGTATCAACGAATTTTGCTATGAACCCTCAGCTGGCATAACGTTTGATGCTTGGTTTCGTCGCTATGAAGACCTGTTCAGGGTCGATTTTTCACTTCAAGATGATAGTTGGAAGGTTCGCCTCCTGCTCCGCAAACTTGGACCCGCAGAGCATGATAAGTACGCTAACTATATTCTGCCAAAAAACCCGCGCGATTTCACTTTTGATGAAACGGTCAACACGCTTTCACAAATATTCGGTGAGAAAACGTCACTTTTCAACATCCGTTATCAATGCATGAAGCTAGTGAAGAGTGATACAGACGACTTCCTCACATATTCTGGCATCGTGAACCGAGAATGCGAACGGTTCGAACTCGGATCGTTAACGGAAGATCAGTTTAAGTCGCTGAGTTTCATATGTGGTCTACAATACCCGAAGGATGCAGAACTCCGTACCCGACTCCTCAGCCGCATCGAGCAGAACACATCCATGACGCTGCAGGCCGTGTCCTTGGGGTGTCAACGGTTGCTTAACCTGAAGCATGACACGGCGATGGTTCAACTTGGGGGTCATGGCGGTTCCGAAGTTCATGCAATACATCAGTCTACGCAACAGCCTGGCCTTGTCAAATCTGGTCCAACCAAATCGACCTCGCAGTGTTCTGGTCCGAAGCAAAACAAAGGCTCAAAGAAGACACCACCTTCACAATGTTGGCACTGTGGAGCCTGGCACTTCGTCAGGTTCTGTCCTTACAA
>NW_008752087.1:321413-322361 GCF_000715545.1 Opisthorchis viverrini | reverse complement strand
GTTATTGCGCGTTCCTGCTTGCGCTACCCGACATCCGGCCTCCGCTTAATTGGTTGCTTGGAAAGGACGTTCCGTGGTGTTGGTCAGAAGAATGTGAGGAAGCATTCTGCAAGCGGAAAACCATGCTCAGCTCCGGTATGCTGCTGACCCACTACGACCCGAAACTACCGATTGTTGTGGCAGCTGAGCCTCCAACTGTGGAGTCGGTGCCGTCATCCTACACGTCTTCCCAGATGGATCAGAGAAAGCCATTATGCATGCGTCGAAATCGCTAACTCCAGCAGAACAGCGATACGGCCAACTAGAGGAAGAAACGTTGGCACTGGTGTTTGCGGTTCGGCGTTTCCACAAAATGCTGTATGGCCGCCGTTTCACTCTACTCACCGATCACAAACCACTGCTCTCCATCTTTGGTGCAAAGAAAGGTGTTCCAGCGCACTCTGCCAACCGCCTGCAGAGATGGGCTCTGATTATGCTGGGGTATGACTTCGATATTCAATATCGGCACACCACCGACTTCGGTCAAGCCGATGCATTATTTCGCCTGATCAACAACCAGCCAACACCCGAAGAAGACAAGGTTATTGCACATGTTGCATTTGAGGACCCAGCCGACCCGCAGTTGGTCCAGTCCGTTCGTGCCTTGCCCGTGACAGTAACAGAGGTTCAAAGAGCTACCACGGGTGATGGAACGCTTCAAAAGGTGATCCAATTCATGAATTCTAGGTGGCCTTCGAACCTCAAAGATGATTCCCTTCGACAGCTCTTTCATCGCCGAGATGCATTAGCGATCGTAAAAGATTGTTTAATGTTTGGAGATCGCGTGGTGATTCCTCAATCTTTACGCCATCGAGTTCTTCGTCAGTTCCATTTTGTACATCCAGGAATCAACCGTATGAAGTCAATAGCTCGCAGTTACGCATACTGGCCGCACATGGACCAGCACAT
>NW_008752087.1:312578-320510 GCF_000715545.1 Opisthorchis viverrini | reverse complement strand
CTTCCGGCATCTTCAAGGTCAAACTATGAATAAATCAATGGCCTATTGATATTCCAAGAAATTCAAATCCGACCACAACTTACACGATACCATCTTTTTACTGACTTGGGTTCGGAAGCTCGGGGCATCACCTGTTGATCGCGTGTTTTTGGATCATTAAAGTTTGTGTCCGAGGTTTTTCGTCTTCTTACTATCCGCAGTGATAGGAGTCTGGATCAAGCAACATAGCTGGGGATAGAGTATTGCCACAATCCGCATATCATATTGTTTGTTCGCTGCGTGACCAAACCGTAACAGGTACATGATCCGAAGCGCATTGTCCCGATTAGAGACGTAGCTTGTGTCAGCTACGTGGATCTGGATCAAACGTTGGATGTCTCTGTACTCTCAGGACAAGCCACATTTGGTCCGCTTATACAGATGTTGAAAAACGTGACCCATATGAATGGTTCCACGTGCGCACTTGACTTCATAAAGAAACACTGACCAGGCCAGTGATGAACGTTTGTACTTTCTTTCAAAGCGTAGAAAAAGTTGAGTTGAGATGAAGTGCCGAATTTTAGCCGCATTAAACGTGGATCTTGCAGCTGCACATAGGTTTCTGGTTATGACCGAAGTCATTGGATCGTCCTTGAATTAGGAAACCATAAAATGCCAGTTACATTCAACTGTATTGGTCGCTGCTGTTCCTGTTTTGTTCCATATACTTCATGAGGTAGGATGATTTGGGTAATCAACCTTCCTTAGAGTGTTTGCCTAGCATACGGTTCGATTTACAGCATGTCATCTAATCATATTTTTCAATCTCTTAGAGCCAAGTAGTGAGCGAGGCTTTTTGTTTGATGTGAAGACATCGTATACTGTCTACTTTAAGCTGCTTGTGGTAGGGACGTCTCTAAATACAACCATCCATTCTTCTTGTCAGAACCATATCCAGGCAAGGGATCACTTCACTACCCATGATAAAAGTGATAGATGTAGTTGGGTTATTTAACCGATTTACAAAATATGTCATCTATAGGTCTGGGGGTACTAAACGACTTCCGATGTATCACCCGTCAACTCTTTGTTCTCAAGTTTAGCCACACAGGTAACAGCTAGTAATTTATCTAGTGTTGATTGCTCCCATAATTTATGGATTAGCCATGCACACATTGAACAGGTCCTTCAGCCTAGCTGTTGATATGGTTAACCCAGAGCTTTCAGTTTTGATAAGTATGCATAATTAGCCAAAAGTTTCCAGCATAGGCATATTTGCGAGTAGGGGGGATTACGTCAATCAAAAGCACGGTCCAAAATACATTCTTTATGATCGAATTCCAGACTTTAAACGGACAGTGCCAACAATAAGGAAACTGAGTGGACAAGCATCGAAATCCGTTTTCCTACTTAGGTTATTTGAACTAAGATGCTCGGCATTCTAGGTGATATATTTTTACATAGTTTCTGTAGAAAGAAGAAAAGAATGATTGGTTGCTCAAACTAACCGCCTTTAATGTGCTTCGTGCCGATCATTAACAAATGGTGTTTCGTAACAAACATTGATCTAGGACCTCTTTTGGCAAATCCAGAAATTGTACGCCTGTCTTATTTTAAGATATTACTCATATATATGCTTTCAGCAATAATCAATTGCGTAAACCAGTAAACAGTAATAATTCTTACTAGAAGCAAAAACCTAGGACTACAAGAAAAATATCCCTTATAGCCGGAACTACTGTTTTAAAATCTGGAATGCAATAAAATCATCCACTTTAGGTTGCACTAGTAAAAACGTTTGCTACACGTTTCTCTACGAAAACTTTGCAAGCAATTCTTCGCTCTTTAAATGAATTTTCCCGCATGTGCGGGAATTTGTAAGCCAAAAGCTTGAAGTATAATATACAGACCAACAGCTTCTGGGGATAGTTTGCAGCACTTACATCCGGATTCTTTTACTGTGGCCACAAAATCATCACCATCAACGGTGTACCGATAATATGCAGCATTGATGATTTACTTCTGTACAACCAGAATTTATTAGAAAACTTTATTGCAGAGAAAGAATAAAACTGGATGTAAAAAGGGTTGATCGCTTACCTATCAAAATCATTCCAAGATGCTTTTATCTCCAGGTACTCGTTCAGGCAAGTTAGGTGGTAACTAACAACGGAAACGCCAATGACAGATTAGAAGCCATATTTTTCAGCGACCAAAACCAGGCACACTGAAGCTCACGCGGTTTTTATCCTGAATGGCCAGTGGCAACAACAGCATTCATACGCTTTGTCACATTTTCATGCCTTTCTACTGAGCCAAAGGTTGGTCCCTATCCGCTTTTGCCACTCTAAATTGGGCGAAAAACAAAGCTACAAACACTCGCAGTATGCGACCTAACCAGCACAGAATCTGAAGTTTGACAGTTTCTCCCCAGATTTCCTCGTCAAACAGCCAAACACTTACCCTTAATTTGTCTTGATATTAACTTGCTCATACCGGTTTACACGGGCCATGGTTTTGAGACAACTGTTGCCGGGAATCTGAAGAAGCTCTCTCGCTCAAGTAGGCCACGTCTCACAGCCCTACTAAAACAGCCCATACTTTTGCCTGATACACACGTTGTTTGAGTCTAAGAGACACATCTATTTGACTCCAAGAGTGTCTTAAATTGGTTAATGCGATCCAAGTCTACAGATTTGTGCTAATATAACTCCTGAGATACTTAAAACACTACTTGACATCAAGTACGTCTCCCTGGATAATGCGTAACATGTTAAGTGACTGCCTATCTAGGAGCGTAGCCTTGCACTTGGTGAGTAAACAGAGCACAGCAAAGAAGGAAACAGAGCCGGAAATGTTGTGAAATGTAATGAGCTCGGGTGCGCTGCTTGATTATCGGTGTGTTTGCCGAGCTTGGCAGGGTTGAGTCGGTGAACTCTGTGCGTACCCTATAACGCTAGAAACTTTGAGAATGCAAGGAACTTATTGTGTTAACAGGTATTTGGGACACTAAGCAAACGCGTCAGACAAAAAATAAGTCAACTGAGTCACATGAGCCCTAAAATCACGCTGGTTGATTTTAAGTCCGTGTTCCACAAGCTACATTAAAGTGGTGAACAACAAGTTCCACCAAAAGTCTGTTTACGAATTTGTTACGGTTCGGTCACGCAGCGGGCAAACAATATGATATGCAGATTGTGGCAATACTCTATCCCCAGCTATGTTGCTTGATCCAGACTCTCTAATGATCCAAAAACACGCGCTCAACAGGCAATGCCCCGAGCTTCCGAACCCAAGTCAGTAAAAAGATGGCATCGTGTAAGAAGTGGTCGGATTTGAATTTCTTGGAATATCAATAGGCCATTGATTTATTCATAGTTTGACCTTGAAAATTCCGGAATTTTGCTGCTACACATAAAAATACAGCGTTTTTTTGGGATATTGATATCCCCAACAGAATTGGCTCAAGCTAACTCTTCTGTGAGCTCCACACTAATCACGGGCCTCGGTTTTGGAAGTGGAAGTTTTTTCTGCATAGCTTTGATGTGATGTTGTGAACCAAAAAAGCGTATAAGTATAAGAAACGTTGGCTGAAGTAGTTTGCCCCTTGGAAACAAATTAAGATCATTGTATATCAATCCAAAAGTATCCCAAAATTAGACATTAGAAACACCTTATTCACCATAGATCTTCTAAGTTTTATAATAACTGCAAATCTTAGGGTTATTCAGGTTGATTTCATTGTCTCCAAAGAAACGGATATGCTAAAGCTTTGCTTCACAACATCAAGAATGTTTCCGGTTTCTAATAATGAGGAACACTAATAGGGATGATAAATATCCACTAACATATGAAAAAAACACGCACAGAAAACCAGCGTCAACTGTCAGGTTAAAAAAGGTTGAGTTCAACTGCATCCAAAATGCTCCATGTTCTTACTCAATTACACTTGCAAGACATACTGGAGCAATAACTAACTAGTTCATACGGGAAAGCATACAGCTTATTCTGTAGAAAAATGGCAAGAGATTGTCGAAGTATGCATCAGCTGCATATGTGCATGGGAAATAAATATTTAAAATTCAATAAAATTCAATAATCTATAAGAGACAATAGTAAACGAGAAAAAATTGGCATAAAATCTTTTTTGTAAACTTCTGCACCTTTCTTCAGATGTTTGCAGATAGCAGTAGCTAGCAAAAAAATGTGGTTTTTATATAGCCTCGAACATTTTGGATCCAGCCTTTTACCGGTTTTTCGACATAACTTAATCCTAAAAGTGTAAATTAGAGCCCTTGGGGGATGTTTCTACAATTTATCCGGATAAATGTCTTATGATCTCAACTCTTTTGCGAAGAATGGTGGGCCCTACATCACAGACCACTTCCAATTTTTAACATTAAAATAATTAATCACTGCATCCGCTAGTTGGAGGGGTTTTTCATCGCCCGGCTGCAACCAATTTTGTATTGCCTGTGAAAGTTCACTTCTAATGCGTTAAAGCAATTTTATTATCTTTTAACTACTACTACTTGTTCCCATTTAACCATGCTGGTATGCCTTGCTGAATACCAAGTTCAACGCGTTTCGGCCATGTAAAAATGAAACATCACATCAGTTAAAACACTGTCAGGTTGGCTGATTGGAGACAGGGAAGGCATATTATGGATGAGAAAATCTGTCTGCATTTGCCTTACACACGTGAACCATAGTTACGCTAAAAGATCCAGTCAGATTTGTGTTTTAATTAATTTTGTGTGTGAAAGAACCGTCCTCTATACTTTTCTGCGTACTTTAACAAGGTGTTTCTACTGCGTTAAGAATTCCATTTTTTCAAAATTTCTCCAGCTAGAACCAATCTATCTGTGCTATCTTATGACATAGTAATGCGATGCGAAAACATGTGGTTAGACTTTAATCCATCCAGCAACCGCTTAATAATCCATATTGAAAAGCTTCCAAGGAACCTAATAGTCTTGTGTGATGCTCCACTAAAGGGCAGAATGAGATGCCTAAGTATAGCTGAAATTAGGCGAGTTGCTTTACCACTCGTTTTAAAATCCTTTGAGTTAACCCGACTGTGGAATTGTAGACTGACCTAAAAAAACAATGACTTTTCGCGATGAAAATTTAAGTCTAATTTTTGCGCATTATATGAAGTTCGTTGATGTTGCTAGAAAGAACAAAAATGCACAAAAGCTCAGGAAACTTATCCGATTGCGAAGTTTAAGGCAGTCAACTATTCATTGTGTCCCTGAGAGAAAATCAAACCAGTAATCAGCTGCATCCGAAAATTTACAGAATATACACAAAAACTAACATCATGATACAAACCACGCCATAACCTCTACCATTTGGAGGTGGAACGACACCAAGAAATCAGGCCAAACACTTAATATTTCCGCCAGGTTAGTTGGTACGTTGCGTTGTTCGAAGCTAACACAAAGTATCCTGTGTGCAGTTAAATAAAATCTTCAGTACATTAATTTCAAGGCTATCTTTGTTCATCGTCCTCAAATTCATAAAAAGCTTACCTTTATAACTGCATCGCTAGTGCACATAACTTACCGAGTGACTGGGTTTTTCATCTAAGCCTCCATCCATTTCTCCGAATCGGGACCAAGTGAATATCAATGGTATGGAAGACTCATTGGTAATTCTTGTAGTCTGTGTGGTTGATAATCCCACGTATGTGTCAGGAAAAACAATCTGAGCTGGATTCAGGCGTACTGGGGCAATCACACCTCTGCCTCTCAAACCAATCTCCAATTGTTCCCCTACAAATTAGCAACGTTACATTATATAGTTTGATACCTGTGGCTAATACTGCGTGCAGTCTCTCAGCATATTCACGGGATTCATGAGGACAAAATGTCACAGCAGTTTCTATAAATCCATTGGGCTGCACAGTCCACTCGGTTGGAAAGACCTTAAAAGGACTAAATTCTGGTAACTTTCCAATCAGGTAACTCACGCATCGACAATCAAGGTTACACAAGCAGTGGCATTCCCCTTATTTCGCACGACTATGCTTTTAGATATTGTGTGCCGTATTGGAGTATCATCAAATGTAATTTCATCTGGAATGTCCAAAACTGCCCGTGGGCCAATGCAGTTGACTGGAATGGAGTATATTTCGCGATCAGTTGCGCATATCAATTCATGTTTATAGTCCCTTAAGTCTTCTGGGGTGAAAGCCACAATCACGCTGAATGTTAAGCCTGCAGCAACTCGAGTAAACGTGTGCTTTCCTGGCATTAGGACGAAATAAGGGTTATCGGCTTGCAGGATCTTTATACTGTGTGCAACCTGGAGAATCGAGTTAGGTCATATTTCTGATATAAGAACCAATAAATACTGTGTCGATATTCCGAAACACGATCGGCAACTCATACGTCATGTTTGGCTGATAGTTTTGAAAGGTCAGTCTGGTTGGGTTTGGCTGGATAACAGGGACATCTAAAGAGACGACAGAGTGCTGAGTATGATTGGGTAAATGTAACAAAACAGCAAGATTACCTGCTGTCTCTTCCCAGTTAACAAGTTTAAAGCGAGAACTTCGGGTGGTTCTCTACAGTGGCAAGATCGAAGCAGTTCATGGGACGTTAATGCCATCTTTGTGGCATATTCCGTTGGCTTTAACTAAAATACGAGCATCACAGTAAGTGGCGAAGCATACCATCTTCTCTGGAGACACATCTCGAGGAGCTTCAATACTAGTGGGTGCGTTGGAAGTCGATTTTGTAACCAACATTTCCGAGTTTAAAGGATAAGCGCAATTTTCCCCTGAGACTCGGGGTTAACGGAAAATCGAAAAAACGCAAAAGTGGTTGCTATAGTGATTCGTAAACGATCGCCGGGTCCAAGCGCGTTTTCAGTTCGAGTTCGAGATCAATGAGTTTTTCACGGATTCAGGGATTGATACACAGGATCGAGGCTTTTGCCCAAGTTTCCCGGGTCGGTTTTGTTCTTGTCGGTCAGTGGCTGTCGTTCACCTGAAAGGCACAAGTGAAAAAAGGGTGTAGCACTGCTCTTTATGTTCTCAGCGCGGGGCAGTATGCTTGCCAGCGCGAGGTTTCGCATAAATAAATGTCTAATAGTGCTTTAAATTGGGTTCTAGAAGGAGCGCGTACAACCGTCGGAGGGAGGTCATTCCACGCAGCTACTACCCGAAATGAAAAAAAGTTTTGTCTAATGAATGTGTGTGCCCTGAGCTTGAAGATTTTCTTACTATGTCCCCGCTGGGTGTTTGCTGGGTCAGCGGTAAAAAACCTGTTTGCCAAGCTTTGTTCAAACAGGGCGTAAGTAAGAATTAGGTCCCCTCGGAGGCGACGGTACTCCAGGGGAAAGAGATCAAGCATCGCGAGACGCGTTTCGTAGTCCACGGATTTGAGGCCGGCAAAGTTCATGAGATTTGCGTCAGAGTGATGACCGGTTATTTTCACATTTTTGCCCATGTTGTTATTGGACTTTACCAAAAATGCTTGCTTTCACTTACGCAATCATATCAAGTATAGAGTTGCTCTTTCTTAAGCTGATGCCAGCGGCTAGACGCACAATGCATTTTTCTGCAAACCCCCTGCGGGCGAAATAAAAAATTTAACGCCAAGATGTTGCACTTCTATGCATATAGGAGTAGACTGAAAACCCCCCTCATCTGACGTCATTTTTTGCGATTTGTTTTAATCGATCTCTTCTGAAAATTATTGGCGCATATTCGGCTTTGAACTTCGTCTGCTTTGGCTTCGAAAGTGGCTTACTTTGGGAAATTTGTGGGTGCATCGATTTCATCCTTCACGGCATTTGAGAAGACCTGAAATGAATACATGAAAGATAACTTTGTGATATTTGTGCGTTCATCCAGTAATCGAAGCACCAACACTATTTTGCGTTACGAATGGGTGTACTACAAATGCAGCAGGCGCCCTCCAAGAAAAACGGAAAGCCGTGGAA
>NW_008752087.1:306880-312196 GCF_000715545.1 Opisthorchis viverrini | reverse complement strand
GTAGTAAATGTGGACGGGACACATGCAACAAACCGCCTTGGGTAAGTTTTTTAAAGCATCTAATATTCGGTATTTAGATATAAACTATACACATTCTCGACGACGGACGGCATGGGAGCCAGGCGACCGGTTATGTATGAGTTCGTAGAGTGCGAGCAGTATGCTCCCATGCGTGAACTGTTTGGCTTATTCAAAGAAATGATGGGCGAAGCGTATCCGGTCAGGACGTTTGAAATGGACATGTTTGCGGCGCAAATGCGTGCGGCAGGAGTCGTGTTCGTCTGTGACATTATGCTTTGCTACTTTCATGTCTGCAAAGCCATCAGGAAGCACGTATATATCATTTTATACCCATGTATTTTTGGTCATAGACACATTCTGCGAACAGCCGGCACATACTTCACCACATGGCTCGCCTGGACAATGCTGTACCGCAGGTTTTATGTTCATCATATTACAAGCTCACAGATTCCGACAAGATCTACAGCTTCTGCGCCGAACCGATCCCCGATTTGTCTCCTATCTCACAGCTCGCTGGTTGTACCTCACCCGAAAATGGGCCATACACTCACAGTCCGGAATGGTTCATTCCGGTAATGTGACCGACAACCGACTGGAGAATGCAAACGGGCGCCTTAAAGATCGGGTGCCCCAGGAGGGCCACCGCCATATTTAAGCGGTTGATTGTTCAGGGACAAATCCTGCTGCGTCAAGCTTCAAAGTCTGCAACCGACGACCCGCCGTTGGTATTATCGACGTAGGCTCAATGTGGCTAGTTAGTTAGGCATCGCGTATCCCTGGCCGCATGTTGGTGGCGTGCATCGGTTAAGGTCGTTCAGCTGTCTGGTATTATCGACGTAGGCTCAATGTGGCTAGTTAGTTAGGCATCGTGTACCCCTGGTCGCATGTTGGTGGTATGCGTCGGTTAAGGTCGTTCAGCTGTCTGGTATTATCGACGTAGGCTCAATGTGGCTAGTTAGTTAGGCATCGCGTATCCCTGGCCGCATGTTGGTGGCGTGCATCGGTTAAGGTCGTTCAGCTGTCTGGTATTATCGACGTAGGCTCAATGTGGCTAGTTAGTTAGGCATCGCGTATCCCTGGCCGCATGTTGGTGGCGTGCATCGGTTAAGGTCGTTCAGCTGTCTGGTATTATCGACGTAGGCTCAATGTGGCTAGTTAGTTAGGCATCGCGTATCCCTGGCCGCATGTTGGTGGCGTGCATCGGTTAAGGTCGTTCAGCTGTCTGGTATTATCGACGTAGGCTCAATGTGGCTAGTTAGTTAGGCATCGCGTATCCCTGGCCGCATGTTGGTGGCGTGCATCGGTTAAGGTCGTTCAGCTGTCTGGTATTATCGACGTAGGCTCAATGTGGCTAGTTAGTTAGGCATCGCGTATCCCTGGCCGCATGTTGGTGGCGTGCATCGGTTAAGGTCGTTCAGCTGTCTGGTATTATCGACGTAGGCTCAATGTGGCTAGTTAGTTAGGCATCGCGTATCCCTGGCCGCATGTTGGTGGCGTGCATCTAAGCTGATTTGTCTTTTGGGAAGAACCATAGTTTGGCGCCCGACAGAAAACATTCTATGAAGTTTGTACAGGAGCTAAAACTCTTCCACACTTCCTTTGGAAGGCTGAGTGCGCTTTCTGGATATTCTGTACCTCTCCGTAAAACTATAACTCTGTGTAGTAGAAAGCTGAAGAAACTACTTGGAGGTTTTTCAGACCAGCAGAACGCGCTGAAGCCAGATCACCCGGTGGTTCAACAGGTCAGTCTGCTTGCGATACCCCCTCGAACAGCTTCTAATCTGAGTGGCAATTTATGAATACTGTGGCCACAATGAAAACCAACCTTACAATCTTTCAATTTTCGAAATCAGTTCACGTGACCTGCAACAGAAGCCTCTAATCCTTATTTCCAAGGTTTCGCAGTATACCAAGATGTTCAAAGTCGCAACTGACATCTGAGACTGCCAATAGAAAGGGAGAGTCTGCCAAGCTCAGCAAGTATGTCAGATGCAGAGCCGCGAAAATGCTGAGTAGTGAAGCTCAGATTCCAGCCACCCGACTCAGTTTATTATTTCTTCAGTAGTAAATTTTAGAATATGCCTTCCATCGGTCACGTCCTCTGTCATTATAAGAAGCTCACGGGAGACCATCGTTCTTGGGTATTGGTGTGGTCGGTCATATATATATCCATTGCAGAGGGGTTATAATGAAATAATATTGTCAAAAGGGCGTTACGGATTGGCCCATCTGGAAGATGTCATTCATAAATTAATTGCAGGTTGTAGCTACCCTTTCGCCACATACACGATTGTACAGGTCACCGCCACTCGCTGGATCACGAGATCTGTTTTTTTCCTTGCACTCACAAATCACGCGACAACCGTGACTAACTTGACTACACAGCTCACAGTCAAGCCCTTCATCCCAAGACCTCGTTTTTTCCTAATAGTACAAACCACGACACATCCGATATCAACTGTCTACCGTATGATACGGTAGCAAAAAGTCATGTGCTGACACCCACACACACGCAAACGTCCTTCAAATAGGATGCCAGCACAGCAACACGACACAACTCAACGCAACAACAACACACGAATCGGGAGTTGAATCTCCCACACATCACAAAACGCTGCGGGAGTGGTGCCAAAGAGAAAAATCGGTATGATCGAGGCAACATGTAAATAACGGGCAACTCTACCCGTCTCCGGCGTTTTGAGTCAGCTCGAAGGTGGAGAAGCTGTCTGCCAATATCTTTGCGTCATATACGTCTGGTATAAGCGATTATAGACGGTTGTTTAGGGCCAGCTGAGTGTTCAATATAGAAAAATTTCCCGAAAAGACAGGCAGTTCCTAGCAAACAAACACTGTCTGACGGTTGAAAGTGGAGAGATGTGCTACCGGATAAGACGATAGATGTAGTAGTTGTTCGGCTGGTTTACTTGTCTTCTTCTTGCAGTAATGGTTCCGAGAACTGCTGTTAGTCTTTTGGGGTGTGGGTTAATATCTAGATGTCTGCTTGCGCTGGCCTGTCGTTTTGAAGAAAGTAGTCTTCTTCCTCGTAGCGAAACATTTTGATGGCCACCACTAGTAACTTGTGGCGTGCCAACTTTTCTACGCCTGAAGTTGATATTTTTCAAGGATATTTTTCATGGTGAGCATACGTCTGTTTGATCTTTTGGGCTTTCGGGTGCGGCTACCAAAATGTCTCTGTAAGGGTCTGTTGTGTGGCTTGTGCGCTAGATGGGACCACCAAAAAGCATCTCACAAGGAGCCCGTTTTTACACCGCAGTTTGAATCGCGGAGGCGGATTTTCGAAAGGATGGGGTTTATGTTGCCTATTTGACCGCGGTAACTTTCCTTTTGTGTGTATTTTGGCTCAGTCCGTCCGTGGTTGGCGTAGCTAACTCAGTGTACACGGGACGTTCCTTAAACTACTGTCGGAATTGGGCTTTGGCTAGCTTGTTCATGATGGACGACTGAGTCCACAACTGGGCAAGCTACTTTTGACACAGTGCAGCTAAATTTGTGAGGAATGGAAAACTGAGGGTGCATCGATGTGGTTAAACCCAAAGTATTGTTTAAGTCGACTGAAAAATTTCGTTTCAGATGTGGTTGGAACCAGGCAAGCGGTTTTTTCCCATTTACAGCCCCGGTACCGAGAAAGCGGAAGAATACAGTGTGGAGTAAGGAGGTGTGCCGTGAAGGCGGATGACGGTGCCGTGCCATCAGTGCGCTGACATACCTGGGTTTTTGGGAAGCCATGTAACTTTCGACAAGTTTGGGTGATTCTACCGGGGATATTTCAGTCCGTAGGTGGCGAGATCTTTGGTTAGTCGAGGGCATTTTTACGGGTAGAACAAAAGTGATGTGAGACGACAGGTGATTTTGGTTCACTTAAACACCCCATGGATGCAAAGCAGGTAAGAGGCAGGGCGGATAAGGATGATGAAGGCTTTGGCAGCATCCACTACGGTAGGTCGAATCTGCTCATTGGAGAATTGAAATCATTCAAGCACACGCAATTTTACACATGGTAGAGAACCGTTTGTGTCTGAGGTAATCGACATGAAAGACTCCGTAGGACATTCTGTTCTGTGTTTGGATCACATGTCCAGGATTATGAAAATAACGCATTCTGTAATTCCCACTTCTGCGTATGCATAATGGCTAAACTGGCCCGGTAAAACAGTGGGACTCTTCAAAGCTACTGGTAAAAGGTCACTACCTGGGATGGTTCCTGTGCTGGTTTATTCTGCTCCTTGTCTGATTTGTATACAGCATAAAATCCCCATATTCGTTTCGGTTCAGAGGGAACAAACCACTTAACTACCTTAAATTTCCGAAATTTATTATACGGGTAGCTTTCGCCTGGCATTTCGTCATCATTCGCCACCATCAGGAATCATTCACGGCATGCGGTCTAACGAATCCAACCCCAAAACTCTCATTTTTATCTTTACAACATTGCCCAACTGGCAGAATACTTTTTAGCGCCTGTTCTTAAAAAGCGCTCCGCTGGTGTCTTGAGTAGTACAGTTTTTGAGGCTTTTGTTCTTTCGACTGCTTTTGCCCAAAAAGTGTTCCTAAGTTTCCCAAATTCTTCAGGCAAATTCGAGGTTAAGGTGAGGGGGCCGCCTATTTTAGCTTTATATTCGTTTAATATTTTGTCCCGGGTCCATTATGAGCCCACAACATACGTTTAGCAGCCAGACAAAAAACACACTCAACAACAACAAGAGATCCCACCCATCCGTTGTTCAGGTGTTAGCGTTAGTCTTGTTTTTTAGGGCTCGTCACGTTCGCCTTTGAAAAGTGGCTCGAGGTTTTGTGCCAGTTGTAGTTATTGTTTCCTTGTCCAACGATAATCCATCCTGAGTCCTTCAGCCTAGCTAGACAGTGGTAATACGACAGTCTCTTAAGGTGAACGACTTTCTGCGAAAGCTGAACCCTTTTGGTCCCCTCCCGAACGTTAGGCAATAATCAAGGCCACAACCACGTTGGTGCCCATGCAGTAATATTTCGGGTAGGCATGGGGTGAATTCAGCTTGGTCTCGGGCTTCGTGGTGGTGGTTCCGCAGAATAGTATTCTTTGCGCTGAATTATGCTACACTGCTGCATTCCAGATGTGATCGTTCAAATGGCAATAGGTAGGCGTACCCCCAGATCGACTGAGGCCGAAATAATATGCTTTGCTATTTACTGCTGGCTGAGTTTTGTCACTCAACCGGCTTTGGTACCTGCTGATGCAAAATGAAGATTGTACTGGAACCCATCGTGATCCGAGCTCCGCTACCACGACGCTCTAACCAT
>NW_008752087.1:294452-305984 GCF_000715545.1 Opisthorchis viverrini | reverse complement strand
TCCGCTACCCCGACGCTCTAACCATTGCGGTGACCAGAAACTAGGGTGAGCTAAAACACCACGACCAAGTTTTGAATAGTCGGAAAAGGAAGGCGCTACGTGAGTTAGGTGACCAGATTGTTCTGCGCTTCGGATTCAAAGGTGATGGCAGCGGAATTCACCAAAAGGATTCAAAGCTTTGGGAAAAATTCAAAGCCAGTGGAGCGCGCTTGGGCTGAAGATGGTCCAGTAAGACAAACGATCAGAATGCAAAGGAAACAAATTAGCGTCGAACAAGCAGATAACTTAGAAACTTTCAACAACCGTAAAAAAACAAGAAAAGCCAAGAGATAGCTAAAATTATTGTTCAATCGACCAAGCAAACATCTCAAGGCTAGCCTGAACAGTGCACATCGATAGTTGAATGGTCCAATCTGAATAAAGCAACAAAGACACTGAAGTGGAGCCACTTGACGAGGCGAAAGCTGTCCGATAGCCAGACCTAGCGCAACATAAATCACAAATCCTAAAGACTTGCAGTTGCATACCGCTATCTAGAAGCCATACATAACCAAGCGGAGAGCTAGTTAGAATAAAGAGGCAACCTGAATCGGCAAGATGGGCTGCCCATTTGTAAACTGGCTTCAAAAACTGAAGTATCAATGAACCAGAAGTTTGCGTTATAACCGTTGGAAGTAAAATTGATGGGGCTAATGCACAACGAGAGTAGACGCTAGTAGAGGTGTGAAGCAGAGACATACAGTACGAGAGGGGCGGCAAAGCATATCAGCAGCTCAAATGTGCAGTCTCATGCTTGAGGCTGGTAGAAGCGACCTTATAAGAACCGGAGGAATTGGAGGCGTGCAGCATTAGAGAACCTCAAATGGGGTTACTTAATCCCCCCTTCGTGTCTGTTGGCAGTCCTCCACTACATACAAGGTTGTCCGGAGTCTCACCGCCGGCGGATACACCGGCGAGCAGAAGCGCTCCACCGCAAACGAATAATCTGTCATGCGACACCCCCTCAAATGCACAAAGATCGAGTTGGAAACATAAAAATGAGGTAGATGGTTGGGCACGTTTTTATTGTGGTGTAGGCCTTATTGGAATCTTCATACACAAAAACAAAGTAACGGAGATAATGGCGGATTTAATGGAAAGCTAAAAGTTATGCGCCGGTTTCACAATCACAAACGTATCTGGTTTTTAGCAGTAGTCACAAACACATACCAAGTGGCCAATTCACCACCAAAAGAATGTTCTGATGAGAAACAATAACAAAACTAGATGGCATACCGCGCTTGTTTTCCCGAAGTGGCACGAACGAAATTGCGGACATACGTGCGGCGGGTCAAGAGATTTTATTACGAAACAACGCAAATGTCGGTAAGCCTGGATTCCATATAATCAGCTGCATTTGAAGGGTTACTAAGTGTAGAACCCGCGGGGTTACGGTCGGCAGAGTCCCAGACGTTCCGCTTGTCTGTCGGATTGGACATATCTAAAGGAGCCGAGGACAACGAAGGAAAGCAAAAGAGGGTAAGAAGTGACCATCCCTAAGAATGGAAGTACTCGTGTGTTCCTTACTGATATCTAAACAAAACCTTCGGTCCTGGAGATGACACTGCTTGGCGAATTTCAAGGCCAAGAAGACTCCCGGATGGAGAGGACTCTTGGCAAACAAGAGGGTACGTCATCTACATATCTTTAAAGCAAAAAGTGGCCCCTTGATTGCTTGTTTGGAAGACACTTTGGTTCGCTGAGAATCATCACTTTTGCTCTGCATAGTGGGAGTTTTGGGATTGGCCTTGATCGGCGTGTAAACCTATGCAAAATTTTGGTGATGGAGAGCCGCAGTCTCTCTGCAACTAACACATCAACCGGGTGGCCAATTCAAGCCCGCTTTGCACGTCTATTCTGATCCTTAAAAACTGGCAAATAAACAGCGGGGCGAAATTCTGGGCTAGCTACGTAATTATTTTTCAGGCAATAGTGACCAACGGTTGCGTACTTTCACGGGAAAGTTAGGATAAAGCTAATTTCGCACTTTGTGCTTCGTAAACCGTTAGGATAATTGACGGGCCATTTGCCCTTAAAATACCTGTCAAGTCTTTCAGTCTCCTAAAGGTTTCAATGCAAACTGGAATTAAAGGAATGGACGAAAAGTAAACTCACCCTTATATAAACTGGGGTCTGCCAGGCTTTACACAGAAGGAGGTCTTTCGTGCTCGTATAACCCTAAAAAGCTGACTTAATTTGAAAAGAAAAGAGGTGCTTATCGGCCAAAATCATACCACCAAAATACGGGACCAAGAGCCTCAACGCTCAGCCGAAGAGAAGTAAACAACTGGCCAAAAGTTGTCACATGATACTGACGAATCAAAAGTTCCCCGTAACCAACAGTACCTCAGTGGGTAGGGGCCTTAACAAATCAACCAAACTATACTCGGCTACTGGGCATTATTTTTGGTTCGATGGAGTAATGCCCCTACTGAACACTGCTTAGTGTAAAGGCCGTACGTTAAATCTGGGTTTCATCCAGTGGCGTCTTTCTCCATATCTGCTGTTAAAAAACGAGTTGCTATGTATGTGCGGGGCATTATCTAGTCCATCATTTTCCCCAAAAACCGCTGTGTGTAGAAAGAAAACTTTTGTGACAAAATGTTATATTTATCCGTATTTATATAAATCAGACCGACTATATTTGCTGCACCTTTTTTAAGCGTGTTCGAGTTATTCTTTATCAGTAATGTTTGGCGCGAATTCGGGTTTAAAGTTGCACCAGTCTAGCCCAACGGGCTTTGTTATGGACTTTACGTCAGATTTTTGTTTGGAGGTTGGTGGCCGCTGCCTGAATAGTAAGTGCGTGTTATTTGTGCGCGCAGCGGGTAAAAAAGCAAGAAGGCCTGGGTGGCTGTTGATTCCCCCTGTGAATCAACGATGAACAAGGGTAACTTTCCTTGTTTTCTGACTACTCACGAGTAACATGACTTACACCTGTTTATTATGACACCGATTCGTTTCTTTGATCGTTTTCCCCCTGTTTCGTCCCGGCTTAGGGTCTGCCTACGCCATAGTAACTGATGTCAATACTTAATTTGCCCGTCCGTCATTACCTGCGAGTTTGCTTCGATTGCACCTATTTTTTGAGCGCCCACTCCGACGGAAAAGTGAGCTGACCGGGTATCGAACCCGGACCCTCCGGACGACAAGAAAACGCGCTACCGACCTCACCGACCTGACGTCTAGGACGGTTGGTTATTTTGTATTACACATGTATCACGCCTGCCAGATAGCCTTTGCTGAGCTTTGTTTTAAACGGACGAAACCGCGTAATCTGACCTGTCGCGCGACACGAGCGGCTGCGTCAACGCCGACGGAAAGACAGTCCTTCACATCCCTGACGTACTGACTCCTGCGCCGTTACGGCCAACTCACACTGTCAGACTGCCCCGATATGTATGTTTGTACATCGTTTGGTACTTATTTCTTGTTGCCCCTATAGAAATCCGTGCTGTGACAGTGACTACTTCCCGCTCCTGCAGATTGCGTCATTGTTGATTGTACGTTTTCTTAATTCATGATGCTTACTAATCAGTTTTTCTGTAGAATCAGTTCCTGTCAGTCTTCAATATATCATCTGCTGCCCCACGTCTGTCCGCTCCTATTGACTACTGGCTACGAACTGCGTATAATCTAATAGTCGCAATCGTCCTGTGAGATCCTTAACCGTCCGGACCTTACAGTCTCAGGAACTACGCGAGCACCCGGAAAACAAAAGAATCTGGTAAATTGAGTGTGTTTCCTAACGTGAGAGAGCGAGTGAAGCGTCGATGACACGGTCAACTTTCATCTCCGAAAACAAGCGTGTCATGTATGAGTCGCTTGATAACACTTTTTAAAATTAACATGGTGACCATGTCTTGGTATGACCGGCTGCCCGTAAATCAACGTCTCGCCAAGGGGAGGTTGGGCAACTGTAGTTCTTGCTGAAGTAGGAACGCCGCCAGAGACAGCTTACATTCTAATAATGGACTTCGTGCTATCTACTAACTCTTCAAGCTCATCAGGCCTTGCTGATGACATCCCATTCTCTCATCTTCCTCAGCTTCTACCGTCGACAGTACCTGCTTTGAATTCCCTGTGTGGATGTTATTTACTCCACCCAGCGCGTTCAGAGGGTACTCCAACTGAATCGAAATAGTCTGCGAGGCTTCGCTGGCATTGTCACACCTATTCTTGGCTAACCAAAAATTCAGCTACCAACAGAATCGCGCATCCCCAACCCGGTCAGCTCAGTCATTTTGTCCGTAACGAGGCTATCCAAAAACAGAAGTATATTGGTGCGGTGGTGGACGGCACCTACATACCCAGTCTGATTTGACGCCCTCAACTGTTCTCATCTTATTCATGAGTATACCCTCTCTTTCACCCATTCCTTCACCTGTAGCCGCGAACCAATCATTTACCTAGCTCCAGCCGCTTCTGGGGCGATTTGTTCTAAGCGCCTGAACCATTCTTGATCTAATCGCCTCAGGGAGTTTCGGCTTGTTTTCATTACAAATTCAAGCACTTTCTTTACAGTTCGCGTTCCGTCCTATGTTTGGGCACAGACTTGCTCTTCAAGGGAACTTTTAATCCATACTCCACCCCGAAGTAACGCCAGTGAGTCTGTACAGGTTTGCTATGCACTGATTCTGAGAGTCTTGTTATCATTTATTCGTATTGCTGATTCTTCCAATACCTCATCCCTTTAGATTTTCCTTGACCTCGGCCAAAAACCCAACTTACCAGGGTCATGAACCCTCAGTAGTGGCTTTCAGTTTTAGTTCAAATTGACCGGCAGGGTCACTGCACCTACACCGTCTCACCGAATCCGTTGTTCTGGTTTCGAATTTCCCACGATTTGTAGTTTTCTCATCACATGTCAGGCAAAACACCTCCAGTCTTGCCCTTCGTCGTCGTGTTTTCTGTCGTCACCTTCAAATTTAACCGGTCTTATCTCACCTCAACTTTGTATTGTCTCCAGGAAATAGATAAACCATGATAACTGTGTTTCCATACCCTCGATGTGCACCTCACTTGGGTCTTTACATTTTAAGCTTGACCGCCTCTACGTTTGACAGTGTTCAATGTTTGTGCGACGAACTCTCTTCCACACAACCTGCAAATCCAATTAGTCACGCTTTCACCATGCCCACTGTATGCCACCCTCCAGCTGGAAACAACTGTTATTGTTATCAAATTACTGAGCAGCCAGCCACACATTCCAGGGTTGACCACGGGGCGCTGTCAACCATCCCACCCACTAGTTGGGAACAAATATTATTATTATTGTTATCATTATTATTAACCCTTTCTCGGATGCAAAAGAAGTGAAAGGTCAAGAAATACTCTTGAAAACGAAGCTACAGACTTTTCTTGATTGAAATTTCAGGGCAGGTTCTGTGATAACAATGCTACTTGCTGACTGTGGACACGGGGTGGACGTTTTGATTCCTCACTGCCCGGGGCTGCTTTGGGCTTCATGCATTTTGTAGTAAAAATCACGCCCAGCTGTATGAGCTTCGATGGCACAGTTACTTTACCGGCAAGCCACCCTGTATAGTTCACTGCTTCCACCTCTGTCCTCCTAACCCTTACCGCATTTCCCTAGCCTTTTTGTTCGGTGGATTCTTTTAAACTGTTCCACCACCACTAAAAGCGCTCGAAAAACGCACAAAAGTCCTTAAAGACAACAGTCCTCCAGTAAGCTTCCACCTCTGGTCACAGATAAGATATCTTGCCTTTTTTGGCGTTTGAGGCAGAAAAGCTAGTATGCCGAAAACTTGTGAGACCATTTATAATCCAAAGTAGTAAATGGAAGGAACCTGATAATGAGGCGTGGTTCAGTAGTCTAGAGACAAGTTTGAAGGGAGGCAGCCAACATCTTAAAAAAGCTAGAGAGGACAAGCGAATTGCACTGTTTGTAAATTCATTTTAGAGTAGAAGAAATATGGAGAATGATGGTCGTAGGGTGAGTACATCTATCCGTTTTCGGTTGAGATCCCTCCCTCTGGTGCAAGGTGAGGAAGACTATATATTGCAGTGCGCAGCTACCTTAAACCCAAGACTTTGAACACGTGACCTTCCTGTTGGTGCTTACAACATTTGACCTTTCACCCCAGAGAAGCTGATCAGCATTTTTTGTCTTTGATTTAAGGATGGCTGAAATCGTGTCCTGTTTGAATGCAAATTAATTACACTGATGGTCGGTTGCACTTGATCAAACGTTTAGGTTTCACACCTGTTGACCTAAAGGTCTCGGATTTGAAGGCCTTTTTAGTGGATGTAATGTACGCACTTATTCAAATTCTTTTTCATCATATGTTCAGATTTCGGTCCCAGCTTTTCGTGCTACCGACGTTCAACCGTTGTAAACAATAATTCATCCGATCAAAAAACAACCTCACCGAGTTTTCGGATCCCCGAATGACGATGCAACCCCTTCCCTTCCTTGTCTTTGAGGGTTAGCCGTGAGTAACTGTTTTGAGAGGGTTGGGAAGACGAAAGCAGGATTTGCGGTAACATTGAGGGCAAGTGAGTCCGCGAGGCCGAGGAAACGGAAGTAGCGCGATGCTCAGGGATTGTGCAAACGATGTACCCTTACAACATCAACACCATGTAAGCAGCTCACATTACAAATAAAATGCACCAGATAGGTAAAACTTTCTCTTAAGAACTGGATACTCGGGGGGCGGGGAAGAATTTTGAGCCATGTGAGGTGTAACTGCTGACTGAAGTTTACCGGGACGTAATTCCTTCTGAGTGAAAGTAAATCACACTGCTGACGAGCCGATTGTAATAACGGTTATGCGCTCGGTCTGATCGTCTCACGCTGGCGTCTTCAGAAAAAGGCATTTCAAAGAAAAGTTAAATTTATTAAAGACCCAGTACCCAGAGATCTCGATGGACGGTTACTTTATTTTTCGAGCCAGCACAATGCGAAAGGGCTGGTAGGATCGCTTTATATTTACATGCCCATCATGATTGTACTCCCTGATACCACACCTGTACCTTCGTGCGATGGACTGTGGATTCACATCATGCCGCGCGAGACCGATTTACTTCTTCTTGTCGTGATCCACCGTTACTTTTCGAGTTCTCCGAAAGATGGTTGTTCCATGTACAAACACTTGGGCAAATGTACTCTAGATACCACTTCACACATCTCTTGATGGTAGGTGGATTAACGCGACGGATGCCTCATGTTTGAAGCTCTGACGAATTGGATCTGGTGAACATTTTGCAGGCACGCTGAACTGAGTAGTTAAAAACAGCGATTGGACTCAACATGTCGTTGCACACACCAGATACCGCGCAAGTTAACTACCATCTCTATGGAGTTGGTTATCACCAACGGGACACTGCTTTGATCGGGTGATAATTTACGCTCCACTGGGACATAGCGACCGCTGTGTGCTGACCTTCGATTTCATCTGCTATTAGGCCAGAATTCCCAAGCCTCAAAAGCGGGT
Organism: Opisthorchis viverrini; assembly: GCF_000715545.1. Lineage (NCBI taxonomy): Eukaryota > Metazoa > Platyhelminthes > Trematoda > Opisthorchiida > Opisthorchiidae > Opisthorchis > Opisthorchis viverrini. The sequence goes on along the minus strand of NW_008752087.1, from coordinate 298,488 downwards.
TCAAAACTTTTGCTGTACAGGCATTCAAAGTGCGTATCTTTCTTGAACAAGTTAAACTGGGATCAGTTTCAGTGGAAGACATATTTAGGACCACTGACCAGAAAGTTCACTAGGCTGATGCGACGTTCGTCCCAAAAAACCAACACGTACTCAGATGAGCCACAAGCTACCTAAAAGGATTAGGTGCATTCTGGAAAAGAAGTCTCAAATATTTTTCAAAAATTTGACTAACTAGCATTACTTGAAATGCGGAACCGCTGTAAATCAGAGATCCGTCAACGGAGCATACAAAAACAAGCCACCATTCTGGACTTCGCCCGAAAAATATAAATCTGCTGTTCAAATACGTAATATGGCGCCGCAGCAACAAGACAACCGCGTTCTCCATGATGGACAGGAACGAGTAACCCACGAGTGACCCAACAGTGGTATCTGAAGTCTACACAGAAGGCAATGCAGGTCTATATTCAGCCCCCACGTCCTTGTCACCTTCAATCTTGTCAAGACGTACCTACAACCGGCCTCTAACCGACTTGATCATCACGGTTGAGGACATTCGTCAACTCTTGCACAAGATCAACCCATTCTGCGCGCTGAGGCCCGATGAGGTCCAGCCAAGGATCCTGAGGGAAACGTCGTTTACACTGGCAAATCATTTATACCTGTTGTTTCATCAGTCGCTTGACGAAGGCCACCTACACTCCGCTTGGAATGAAGCGACTGTCATACCAATCCGCAAAACTGGTGAGTGATTATCGCCTCTCAGCTACAGGCACGTAAGCGCCACTATCGTGCCATGCAAGGTGGTGGAACGCATTCTGAAGCGAGCTATCCAAGATTGCCTTACTTCCAGCAACTTGATATCGCCAGCTCGACACGGATTCCCCCAAAACGTTCTTGCATGACGAACACGCTCGTATTTACGGATATCTTGACCCAAGCCTTGAACGAAGGACTAATATTGGGTGCCATGTTTTTCGACTTCTCCAAAGCAATTTATCGGGTCCCACAAGTCCCGCTGCCCCACAAACTTTGGTCTTATGGGATTTAGGAGGATCAAGGCGTTCCCATCAGACAGATTATTCCGGTAGAAAATAGGCTCGACCTGCTCTTCTCTAGCACCAGTCTCCACCGGCGTTCCTCAAGGCTCCGTTTTCGGAGCACTGCTGTTTCTGATATACGTCGACGGCCTTCCAGATGTTCTTGCAAGTTCGCGCCTGCTTTTTGCGGACGACTTGAAATCCTTGAGTTCCAATGCCAATGTCCTACAAATCGATGTAGACGCTGCACAGCATTAATCGTTGGACTGGCACCTTACTCTGAATGACAAAAAGCGCATCCATATGTGATATGGAGGAGGCTTAGCGAACAGTTCTGTCATACTGTGTGAGGAAGGACTTGAAGATATCACGAGGATAGACGTCAAAATGGACTTACGTATTTAACTCTCTGCAAACATAGCTTCACTGCACCATGAGAAATCGGCCCAAAAGGCAATCGCCGTTCTACGGATGACCCGGCGCACCCTTCCCGTATCGCTCGCACAGAACTCCAAATAATCTGTGGGGCCTACGTCAGACCACTCCTTGAATATGCCAACAAAGTTTTCTGTTCACCACGCACGTAAGTCGTAAACCTCATTGAGCCCGTTCAGTGAGGTGCTACGAAAATGTATGGCGGCCTGAAATCCGTGGACTACGAAACGCGTCTCGCGGTGCTTGACTTCTCCCCCATGAAGTATGCTCGCCTCCTAGGGGACCTAGTTCTTACCTATACCAAGGATTGGCCAATGGGTTTTCACCATTGACCCAGCAAACACACGGCAGCGGCATGATAAAAAGATATTCAAGCTCAGAGGGCACACTTTATCTAGGCGAAAATTCTCTCATTTAGGGTAGTAACTGCTTGGAATAACCTTCCGCCGACGGTTGTCCACGCTGCTTCCAGAACCCAGTTCAAAGCACTTCTGGCGTCCGGCAGCGGTAGCCCTCTAACTTCAGCCCAATGTGGTGAACCCTGCCAGCAGCCTGCTACGTTTCACCAGCGGCCTGAAATCTTCAGGTTGCGGTCGCTGGTTCATGCGGATCGTTCTGCTGCTATCCGGAAGGACCAGGAGGGGGGCCAGCAGAAGAGATGCCGCAACAGTCACACAGAGGCCAGACACTGATTCGAGGATATGGGGAATATTCTCTACAGTGGATGCAGGGTCGCATATGGTATACACGAGGCCAAAATACGATCACAGGAAACTAAAGTAAGACAACAGGGTACAGCTCCGTAAGGCCACCACGTCGCATTGGACACCGGACAGCCTTGACATGCCTCCGAAGTGGAGGGTACCAGATCCCAGATCAGCATGTCTGTAGCCCCAGGGACGGACCGAATACGACAGCACCTCCATAAGTCGTCACAGTGGGGACCAAAACAACAGTCGGTTGAACGGTCTCCTCAAGCGGGAGGTGTCCGGAGACCAGCCGTCCCTAATCGAACATCACATCATCTGGAGGGGTGTTGCCTGCAGGACACAGACCAAAAGAAGCCATGCCCTGATTGGTCAGAATACCGGCCAATCCGGATCGAGCATCTTTGACTTGACGCTTCGCGCCCCCTCACGGAAATTCTAGCACGACCTTGTGGAATACTCTATTGTTTTCACCCTATAAGTACGGTTGTAATAATTTCCTTTGTCTCCAGGAAGGGCTGTGTAGAGCTACCGTGCCTTTTGATATACCATAGTGGGCGGAGCAGAAAGGGACCAATACAGAGTTGCACTACCCTCAGCAAGACACAACACATTTATGCTAGTCTTCGCGCTGACAAGCTTACTGCCCCGCGTTGGGAACTTGGAGAGCAGTCCTACATCCTTTTTTCACTCGTGCCTTTCAGACGAACGACAGCCACTGAACGACAAGTATAAAATCGACACGGGAAACTAGGGCGAAATCCTCGATCATGTGTATCAATCCGTGAATCCTTGACTCCTGCCAAGTTGAAGCAGTTGTACGTTGCTTGTAAGCTTTTCAGTATTTATTGGCTTCGATTAAAGAGGGGATTTCCATTCTAGCTGGTAAACAGGCCAAAAAAATGATGAGCAAAGTAATCAGTGAAAAATGGATCGATCATATTTAAGGAGTAACTTCTGAATTGTTGGGATCAACACTCAAGAGTAAATCGGCTGGCTAGCTGATATTGATTGTTCAGGTTGCATACTACCCTGGAACTTGACTTCGTACCTCAAAAGTGTTCCGAAGACACGTAAATACTTTTTCTTCCTCAAGCGCCACCGAACTCGCACCCTCTTTTGTGGGTTAAGGTTGTATTCTCAGTCGGCGTTTGTCGAACTTAATTTCCTCAATCCGATGAAAGAGACCGTCACAGGCTAATGGGGTGGCTGTTTTCGAGAGTACTGTTCCTAATTAATATAAAAGGATTACTAAAAACTCTTCGACAGCCCACGACCGGTTCCGCCCATTCTGGGGCTCATCATGTAGGCGCAGTCCCCGAGTTTCCCTCATACTTATGTTTTATTCGGACCCAAATTGGACTGTTTTCGAGAAATGAAATTTCAACTTAGTTTGGTTTTCACGAAAGACTCAACTGAATATGCAGCACATTCAGTTGTACGGTATCATAAACGAGATATTCAGCTGATTTGCAAATGAATGCATTTCTCGATAAGAGGGTTGGATTCACCATCATCATCATCATTGTCAGCTGTAAGAACCGCGTACTGGTCGTACACTGGTTGTAGCTGCCACAGTTTCGTTCACCGATGATGGGGGGGGGTAGGTAGCTGCGCACTGCACGCGCGAGCTGGTAAATTGGTGCATAAATCTAGCACTGTCAGTGGGTTGTCAAGCGGGGAGGGGTGGAAAAGGAGCTATGCATTGAAGGCAATAGCTTTGATGCATGAGCGCCATTGAGGGCGCGACTGGGCCATGTCTGATAATGTCTCTAGCCATTGATGTGGCCCGTCTCGGGGTCCCCATCCAGGAAGACGGCAGTGACCAGCGCAGCTGAGTTTGCTGGTAATGGC
>NW_008752087.1:292390-293877 GCF_000715545.1 Opisthorchis viverrini | reverse complement strand
ACCACGTCGCATTGGACACCGGACAGCCTTGACATGCCTCCGAAGTGGAGGGTACCAGATCCCAGATCAGCATGTCTGTAGCCCCAGGGACGGACCGAATACGACAGCACCTCCATAAGTCGTCACAGTGGGGACCAAAACAACAGTCGGTTGAACGGTCTCCTCAAGCGGGAGGTGTCCGGAGACCAGCCGTCCCTAATCGAACATCACATCATCTGGAGGGGTGTTGCCTGCAGGACACAGACCAAAAGAAGCCATGCCCTGATTGGTCAGAATACCGGCCAATCCGGATCGAGCATCTTTGACACGACGCTTCTCGTCCCCTCACGGAGGTCTCAGCACGACCTTGCGGAACATTGTTTTCACCCTATAAGTACGGTTGTAATAATTTCCTTTGTCTCCAGGAAGGGCTGTGTAGAGCTACCGTGCCTTTTGATATACCATAGTGGGCGGAGCAGAAAGGGACCAATACAGAGTTGCACTACCCTCAGCAAGACACAACACATTTATGCTAGTCTTCGCGCTGACAAGCTTACTGCCCCGCGTTGGGAACTTGGAGAGCAGTCCTACATCCTTTTTTCACTCGTGCCTTTCAGACGAACGACAGCCACTGAACGACAAGTATAAAATCGACACGGGAAACTAGGGCGAAATCCTCGATCATGTGTATCAATCCGTGAATCCTTGACTCCTGCCAAGTTGAAGCAGTTGTACGTTGCTTGTAAGCTTTTCAGTATTTATTGGCTTCGATTAAAGAGGGGATTTCCATTCTAGCTGGTAAACAGGCCAAAAAAATGATGAGCAAAGTAATCAGTGAAAAATGGATCGATCATATTTAAGGAGTAACTTCTGAATTGTTGGGATCAACACTCAAGAGTAAATCGGCTGGCTAGCTGATATTGATTGTTCAGGTTGCATACTACCCTGGAACTTGACTTCGTACCTCAAAAGTGTTCCGAAGACACGTAAATACTTTTTCTTCCTCAAGCGCCACCGAACTCGCACCCTCTTTTGTGGGTTAAGGTTGTATTCTCAGTCGGCGTTTGTCGAACTTAATTTCCTCAATCCGATGAAAGAGACCGTCACAGGCTAATGGGGTGGCTGTTTTCGAGAGTACTGTTCCTAATTAATATAAAAGGATTACTAAAAACTCTTCGACAGCCCACGACCGGTTCCGCCCATTCTGGGGCTCATCATGTAGGCGCAGTCCCCGAGTTTCCCTCATACTTATGTTTTATTCGGACCCAAATTGGACTGTTTTCGAGAAATACACTTTCAACCTAGTTTGGTTTTCACGAAAGACTCAACTGAATATGCAGCACATTCAGTTGTACGGTATCATAAACGAGATATTCAGCTGATTTGCAAATGAATGCATTTCTCGATAAGAGGGTTGGATTCACCATCATCATCATCATTGTCAGCTGTAAGAACCGCGTACTGGTCGTACACTGGTTGTAGCTGCCACAGTTTCGTTCACCGATGAT
>NW_008752087.1:238255-288624 GCF_000715545.1 Opisthorchis viverrini | reverse complement strand
CTCCTGTCGCAGAGGACAGTACGACTTTACCTCCAGGCCGCCTCGTAGCACGATTACTCGTAGTACGGGGTCTCGCTGCTCTTGGTCTGGCTGCTCCCCTTTGGCCTTCCTGGCATGGTTGAACCTTGTGGAACGAAGTTTCAGCCAGTGTAGCCCGCGGGATCATTGCAGCACTGAAGCCCGACCACCACGTCAAGGTGGCAGCTTTAGGTCGGGGGGTTGGATTCACTCCCAACGTACACTACTGGTTTTCAGGTGTACGCAAAACACGCACACCTCGTTTAGTTATTGATAAACTAGTGGACCAAGAAGTCAAGCGAAACTATCAGAACCAGCTCCTCAAATACCTGTCGGACGGTACGATGGCGGATATAAAGGGTCATCGGAAAAAGATATCCAAAGCGCTACTCACAACGTCTGTTTGCGGTACAATCCAGCCAAACTCATCCAAACATTGAATCTCTGATAAGACCGTGTCTTTCCTAAAGACCCGACGACAGATTCCTCCTGGCCGCCACCACAACTCCACCTGACGTATTATTCAACACCAAGTGAAGCTGAGTGTTCGTGCAGACCGAGAAGCTTGATGGACCCTAAAAGCCGAAGAAATGGAAGATGCAAAGAGTGCTGGAAACGTCCACAAGCTGTTCCACTTGATTCCTTCGACTGGTCTTCGTAAACCTCTTGAAAGCGGAATAATCAAGAAACAAAATGGCTCCTTGATATGCAACGTTTGGATAGCTGGGTACAGTACTTCGAACAGCAATTCAGCTGGCCACCCGCTATCTCCAATCCAGCACCCTGGCCTTCAACATAAAGGTGGACTGTGATTATGGAGCCGCCTTCAGTCTCAGAAGTGTCCGAGTGTACTCTACTCAAGGGTCCTGACGATCTTCCACATGCTCTTTTCAAGGATGGCCGTGGGCTTCTCAGCCAGTGCCCATCTGGACTATTTGGGTCTGTCTGATAGAAAGAGACAGTCCCAGACAACTGGGGTGGATTGATAGTAGTGCCCATTTTCAAAAAGGATGCAGTGAATGTAGTAACCACAGAGGTGTTAGTCTGATTCCTGTCGTGACAAGGCTTCTGGCGTCACTGATTCTTCGTCGTTTTACGGTGGCAGGCGAAACAATGACTCGTGAGACTCAAGTATGATTTTGATTGGGTAGAGGCTGCGCTGACCACATCTTCACACTCCATCAGGTGTTAGAGTAACGCCACACGCACAGAAGACCTACAATCTTGGTATTCCTTGACTTCAAGGTTTCGTTCGATTTTGTCGATCAGTCAGTGCTGTTAGGGGCGAGATAGCTCAGTGGTTGGAGCGCGAATTCACTGACCAGAAGGTCCGTGGTTCGAACCCGACCTTTGCTTCTCGACTTCTCTCTAGGCTTGGGCGGCCTGGCAGTATCCCAGCCCTCGTTCTTCCTTTAGGTTGCGTGGCTGTTAGGCACCGAAAGGATGCTACAGTTGAACGATTTTCAGTGCTTCTAACTACACTTGCTCAGCAGGGTATGCTCCAGAAGTTTGTGAACATAATCTGATCCCTATATTCACACACTTCCGGGCGGGTGAAAGTGTACGCTGAGCTCTCCAAAAACTTCCCTACAAAAAGTGGTGCCCTCCAAAAATGTCCACTCTCCCCATTCTTGTCTAACTTCATCGCTAATGAATTAATGAGGCAACGCTGGAAGGTTTTCAGAACCCAGGTGTTCAAATTGTTGCTGGTGAGAGGCTTTTCAGTTTAGAGTACGCAGATAACATCGCCCTCATCTTTGAAGACCAAAGCGAATGTCTGATAAATTCGGTGTCAGAATCTCAAAGGCTCGAATCACATTTTCTAATTTGCGTCACTTGTAGCGTCAAAAAGACGAGACATGGCCTCTGCGAACAGATGATGTGAAGCGTCTTCAGGTCTTTGACCACCGATGCCTCAGAAGCGTGGCTTGTTTTGGATGGCGTCAGTGTGTTAGTAACGAGGTGATTAGAAGACAGGTATTTGGTTGTGTGGTAGATACTTCAATCGGGAGAGACATCCAACCACCGGCTACGATGACTCGGTCATGTGCTACACATGCCGGAATACCGTTTACCGAGAAGCGTTCAGCTGTCGCACCCTTCCGGTGCCTAGCTGCCATGCCACTCGAAGGAAGCACGAGGGCTGGGATACTGCCAGGTTGCCCAAGCCTAGACAGGGGAAGTCGACTGGCGGAGGTCGGATTCGAACCACGGACCTTGCGGTCAGTAAATTCGCGCTCTAACCACTTGGGCCGTCTCGCCCGTCTCGTATCTTCTTTGGAATGGCGCGAACCGCGAAGTGCACAACGCATTACTTGGCAGAATGGTGTGAGAGAACACGAAGAGTTTGGGTTTTGTTGGTGTTGTGCGTCTTCCAGAATGGGAGCTGACCCCGCCTGTGCTTGGCCGGAGACGTTGCAAGAAATGGCGGCCAATTGATGTCAGTGACGTTCGTACTGTCAGTTTCTTTCCAGATTGTTCGATTGAGCGGTTAGAGGTCTAGGCCAGAACTAGGTCCCCTCCCCGACGCACTCTTCTTTTCACTCAGCTGGAAGAACCCAGCGGGCCTAAATGGAGCGTTCGACACCAGCCCTCCGTCGCAAAGCAGGAATCCAGCTTAAGGATTAATCCTTCAACGTGACAGGGCACCCGGCCTGGACGGTCTGCACCCCTCACTCTTTGAAGAAGACGTTGAGGTCATGGTGAACGACCATGGTGACGACCATTCTTTTGGAGATTTAGCACGAAAACAATACCAGTGGAATGGAGTTCCTCGACCGTCAACCCAGTCTTCAGAAAGGGTGCAAAAACGTCATGCGAAAACCATCTTGGTGTCAGCTTGATATCCGTCAGATCTAAAGGGCTCTCTAGCATTATTTCATTTAGGTTGATCGATTGTCGTGAGCGACAGATTCGTAAGAATCAAGCTGGGTTTCGCCCTGATCAGGGATACATCGACCATATCTTGACATGCAAGTTCCTAAGCAAAACCACTCCTTCAAACGTCCCACGTTGGTCGGTTTTTGGATCCGAAAGCTGCTTTTGACTCTGCCAATGGTTGGGAACTTTGGTGGTGTAGGGCTTTCACTGGTGTCCCTTTCATGTTCATATCCCTTATGAGAGAATTGTTTGCGATCTTCGAACGGATACGGGTATACGGCAAACTTTCACCTGAGTTTACGTCCAATGACGTAAGACAACACTGCTCTCTTTCACCTTTCCTCTTCAACTTTGTTATTGATATGCTGTTTGAGATTTCCCTGCCTGCCTGTGAGATCTCGGTGGTCAGGATGCTCCCGGAACGTTTGCCTACAGTATTTGAACGATATCTTTGTTAGTGGTTCAGGTCCTTCAAAAATGCAAGCCATTTTAAGTAAACTAAGTAATCATGCCGAACGGTTTGGCATGCACTTCGAAGTTGCAAAATGTAAAGTGCTGCTACAATATTGGGTGGAACCAAGCCCAAAACTCGTGCTTGCAGGCGAGTCATTCGTCGCCATCATCATCATCATCATCGACAGCGTGACGTCAGTGCTCAACACTGATGCTTCGCTGCCTTAACTAGCCATTCAACGTGCTAGATAAGTTTGTTTACCGAGGTAGTTGTATAAGTTCCGGTAGACTGTCTGGACATGATATTACTTCTCGATTCAGGGAGTTCAGACAGTTTTTGCCAGCCTCCAATAAGTGGCGCTGATGTGACGTGAGTTTGTCTGTCAAGGGAAGAGTTTACACTGCGGTCGTCCGATCCATACTGCTTTAGGGATCAGAAACGTGGACTCCACACGCTGAGGACATACGAAAACTGTCAGTGCTTGACCATCGATGTTCCCGCAGCATGGGCCGGTCTAGTAGGAACACGGGATTGTAATGCTGGGGTACGCCAGATGGCCTTAAGAAAAATGAGTTCCCCCCCACGGTAGATGAATTACTTAGGCTTCATAGATTCCGCTGGTTAGGACATGTACTCTGTATTCCAGAAGAACATTTGCCTTACCAAACCATTTCCACCCTGCTCTGTTCCGAGTAGAATTGACCGAGAAATGGACAGTGCATAACCCGAGAACCAAGTATGAAAATCCTAACCAGTAAACTTTGTCGACAGCTGCCGCCTTCCTGGGTGGGGACCCCGAGACTCAACTCACCAGTGTTTAATGACATGCAGAAATGGTCCAATCGCGCAGTCAGTGACGCCCGTGTATCAAAACTGTTGCCTTTCAGTATTCATGAGATTTCATTATTGGTTTGTACTTTCGTTTATTGTTTATTATGTGAAGTGAGCTGCAGTTGACAGGATTGTTGGGAGGGGTACCAGTCCACACAAATCGCCTTATCCATTTATATCTGGTGGGATATTTGTGGTGAATTGTATACCTGATTTGATTTCAAGGAAGATCATAAAAGTCAATCGTGACATCAGAACTAGTAAATCCACATCCACTGTTTCATATACAGACTTTCTGAAGGCCCATAATCATCCGGGTTCGTATGATACTTTCCTGCACTCAGGGTTGATCACCCCACTTACAAACGACAGTCTCATCTCACCCAAAATTATCTGACTTTGTACTTCTATCTCTTTGGATCACACGGATAGAATCGGTTGAAGAAACCGTCCGGTTGTCTCGATCATCATGCTGAGGCTGGTATGGTTGTACAGTTACTTTATTTTACTGGACTGAGGTACTGCTCCAACAATGGCTAAGCACGACACGTACCTGCTATCCGGACAGTTTGACCGATATTAGGTAGGTACGCTCAGTGTATCCGCCTTTCCCAACACGAGTACACGCCTTCCACCGTTGTGGACACTTATTCGTTGCTATTATGAGCACAGGTCAGCATGACACCGATCCAGTATATCAGATTTTGTTTTTGACCCAGCGAGCACAGGCTTTCTTGTTTTGTTCCGTCTAGGGTCGTTAACGCGCGAACTTTCCGGAAGGTCCTTGGTTTAAACCCGACACCTGCATCTCGACTGCTCCTATCTTGGGTTGGGTAACCTGGCAATATATCAGCCCACATGCTCTCATCGGGTGGAATGGCAGCTAGGCCTTGGAAGGGTGCTAAATCTGAACCATGTTTTTTAGGATAGTCGCCTGGTAAACATTCCTAATTAACTACCGACGTGTTGAGACGGTGTCGATCGACCGGTGTGATTGAACACCATATCTTGGTTTTGGTCCCACTAGCTTCCTTACTTCCACTCGAGTGTCCTATGTGTAAAACAGTAAAGTAAAACAGTTAAACCTCATCCAGTTGGTTTGTTTTATAGGATGAGAACCGATCAGGGGACCATGTACACCACCAACGCGATGAACTTTTCTGCTATAGATGTTATTCGTCCTCTTGAAGTCATAATTCCATCATGCGAAGTCGAAAGAGCAGAATGCCTGGTTTCCTCACGGTCATGTGACACCCGAGCGCTACTGTTTAGTGCTGTTACATCTGCTTGGAGATCGATCTCCACAGCAGCAGCCGACCTTACCTACGCCTGTAGGAGAGCGATTCAGATAACACTTGAGAAGAAGTGTCATCGGTCGGTTTGACCACGGGTAGTAACTATCGAAATTGATCGTTGTCTCAAAACAATAGTCTTGCAATGCATTGCCTCAAACGTGTATTAGGGTTCGATAGCGGACATGAGGTCTGAAATTCCAATGGCAGTTGCTTAATGAGTGTGGAATCAATAATGCTCGGGAAAACTCACATATATTCAGTGACCTACACTAGGATTTGATGCAGCGTGTGCGGGTAATATGACATTAGTAGCTTTTTTGCTGGTTTCAAACGGTATGACCTTGTCACAGGTGTAACGATGACAAAAATGGGTCGGATTAGAGGAGGAGTATTAGCATATCAGCATAAATGGTGTACCGAATAATTCAGTGGTAACGAAAGTTTTTTTTAAGTTGCATATTGGAATTGAAATAAAACAGGATAGAAAAATGGATGCATCATGAGTACATATTTTTGTATCTAGAGCTCCATCCATACGCGCGATTGGTTTGCAGAACACTATCGTGACGTGTGACGTAACAGAGTTTATTCGGTCTGTAGCAGACAGCAGTGTCCGTACGGAGGCGATAATGGAAAAGGTTGTACATGCACAAACGAGTATTGGGCATTTTCCGATGTGAGTGATGTTCAACCCGAGTCCACTGACGGTTGCGAGTTTGTGTTATATACTGAGGGATGTAGGTCTCGCATAGCAGCCACAACTCCATTGACCATCGCAACAGCAATTCAAGTGGTTACCTACGATTACCCAGCCGGATTCTCGACCCTCAGACATCGATATTAAAGTTGGAACCTCAGGCGACTTCATAAATAAACGAATGCCTCTTGTCCTTCAAGCGTCACTGAGCTGCTGGTCCTGACGAGCTCCCTCCGCTCTTCTAAAAGACAGAAGTGAAATCCTCTGGCGATGCTGAATTGTTTGGCAAGTTAGGTCGATAATGCTGCCCGCTTGAAAATGTTGCACGTAGTGAATGTCGCAACCGCAGGGAAGTACGCTTGACCACCGTCGTCCTACAAAGACGCTTGAAAACGAGACCCGGGAACAGCAACTGTTATTCCTGTCAGAAAGGAGCTGTTTGGACTATATCTACACACCGTCAAGTTTTAAAGCGACAATGTGCACTCTACTGGCCCAAGTGGTTAGAGCGCGAATTTACTGACCGCAAGGTCCGTGGTTCGAATCCGACCTCCGCCAGTCGACTTCCCCTGTCTAGGCTTGGGCAACCTGGCAGTATCCTAGCCCTCGTGCTTCCTTCGAGTGGCATGGCAGCTAGGCACCGGAAGGATGCTACAACTGAACGCTTTCTTTCTTTCTAAAAGGTGCATTCGATCCTGTCACTCGGTTAATCTTTCTTAATACGCTTGTGCGACAAGGTATGCCTCAGAAGTTCGTGAATATGATACACTGGTTGTATTCACATGATTGTGGGTGAGCGTTAGTGTATGTGAAGTTATTCAAAGGGTTCCCTACAAACAGTGGTGTCCAGCAAAAATGCTTACTCCAATTTTATTCAGTTTCACCATTGATCTGGTACCGAGACGAATTCCGATGGGTTTTCAAGACCTCCGTGTTCAGATACCTCTGAGAAGCTGGAGTATGCAGATGACATTCTCCTCTTGCTCATTTTGAAGACGAGCAGAAAGCGCAAACACTTTTAGCAATCTGACCAAAGTCATTCAACCATTTGGTGTGTACTTTGCATTCGAATTGCAAAATCATGTTGCGGGTAGCACAGTTTTTCATCATGCAAGAAGTTTCCGAATCAAGGACTGTACTCAGTACCATGAGCAAGATGGTTGGGTCGTATGTTACGCATGTCGGGTTGCCGTATGCCTTGCTCAATTCCGAGTAGCGGAAAACCAGAGGTGGACAAAATTTGACGTGGCAGAAGGGAGTAGAAGATGGTACGAAAAGTTTGGATTCAGTTGGTTCTGTTCGCCTGCCAAGTTAGAGCTCGCGTGACCCACCATGTGTATGGTCAGTGACACTGAACGATCTGGCGGCTAACCAATGTTAGTAACGTTCATGCTGTCAATTTCTATCCAGCTTGACTGACTGAGTGTTGTAGGTGCAAGCATCCCATTTTTTTCATCCCATCACAAGGCTTTATCCAAACACATTGATGTGTTTGTGTGACAGTGAAGCACCAGTTTTCTCATTTGGTGTTGCTGTTGATCATGATACATTGGTTGTCTACAATAAATGAAAAAGGAGGCTACAGTTCAACTGAACGCATGGTGAAAGAAACTATAGGATTTTCATTTTCTTCCATTCCCTTATAGGCCCTGTCAAACCGGATTATTTCGCATCTCCCGAGAGCTGTTGGTCGCTTGTACCGTGTTGCTCATTACAGTGTTGCAACGGACAGATCCCTATACAAGGTATTCGGCGTGAATAGAGATGCAACACATCAGGAAATCAAAGAAGCATTCTACAGATTATCCAAGCTTTATCATCCTGATGTCACAAATGAGCCCCATGCTCGTGCCAAGTTCCAGGAACTTGCCAGGGCATACGAAGTTCTTGGAAACCCATCAAAGAGGAAAGAGTACGATCGTGGTTTAATTCGGCCATCGTCGTCGTCTGTCTCTCCCGATGGTACTGTTGCCGCAGACATCGACACGGAGTCCATTCGCAGTTCTACTACGGATAGTTTCTCGGCTTTCTACGTGAAGCAGTATAACCGCGTCCTCAATGAAGATTGGCTACGGAAATCTGATCCGCAACTAATCAAAACGGCCATTGAATACAAACAGGATGAACGTAACTTCATACTAACATTCTACGCCACATTTGCAGTCACTCTTACTCTTGTCTTTGCTTACCTAAAGCTAACTGAGAAACCAATTGAACTTCTCGATCTTTCAGCGTCCGATAAATCCAAGCACTAGGTTTCTGATTAACATCCATGATATGAGTAGATAGTGCAAAACAAACCCGTGTCTGTAGTCTTTTCGGTTCTTTGTTCTCGTGAATTATATTGCTGGACCGGGCCTTCCGTTTTTTCCCACCTAAGCGAATGAAACACTTACATTACGGTTATGGAAGAATGGGTTGATTTCTATATGCGGGAAGTTATCCGGTGTTTTACTAAATACCTTCATAGTGCAAAAATACGTTTCGAAATGTCCTCTCATGGGTTGTTCGACGCCACATCACGAGTGGCACTGACTCGCTTTAGGCAGATTTGGAAAGTGGAACTAAATTCCCTAGTGCAGTAGTCAAACTATAGGATAGTCTCATTTCGGTATTCGTTATTTATGCCATTTATATACGACTGAGGTCAATGAATTCACCTTGTAACTCTTCCGAACTTCCCTTGATCCGTTGGTTGGTGGTCGATGGCATTTCCATCTGATCTAATCGGTCCCGTAACCAATGTCGTGTTAACTTCAAGACAACGAGACCGAACACCCAGCTACTGACCAGCAGTGAGTCATGTCAAATAATCCGAGGCGTGTGGTCGATTCTGTTGCTGGTATCTGCCAGATTCTCCGTGTTTATGGTTACAAGTAGTCAACAGCCATAGCCTTTCGGGTTTCAGAAGATTAGAAAGTTTAAAGAGCAAATCACTGATTCCCTGAACGTGGACGTAACAAGGAACCTGTCAATACATGTGGTATGAACGGCCGAAACTAAACAATGAACAAAGACAATCTAGAGGTAACTAGAAGCAGGCTGGATGTGTTCCTGTTCGTAATTACTCGAGATGGCTCGGTGGTTAAGGTGTGAGCTTACTAACCTGAATGTCCTTGGTTCGAACCCGACATCCACACCTCGACTGTTCCTGTCTAGGCTTGGGCAGCATGGCAATATCTCAGCCCTCATACTCTCTTCGGGTGGCTCGGCAGCTAAGCACCGAAAGGGTGCTACGGCTGAACCATCATTATTCATTTATTGAATTGCTAATCTGCCTGTCTTAGATCCAAATTTCAAAGCTTTGGAAACCTGTTTATTTTCACTTTTGGTCGTCCGTATTCCAGTCGACCATCAAAGGAAGGCACCACCAAAACAAAGACCACTCGCTAGTTCGACACACCCTTCTGACAGTTGACACGTGTCGTCAGCTTTATTTTCCTGCTCATTCATTGTATGGTGTTGGATTTATATGGGCCTAAAGGCCCAGGGCACCAACATCCACATATAATACGATGGGTTACAGTGTAATTTTGACTTTTTTCAGGGCATTGTCATACAGGAACAGCGTATACTGAATTACCCGGTCCACTATAGTTTGTTTTCAGGTCCCGGAACCGGCTGTGGGAATTGGGTGCTTTATGACATGGATGTAAGGCACAACCCATACGAATCTTATCACGAACTTTCTTTAGGTACGTATTATGGGGTATAACCACTTGACCTAAGCTGTTGATCGGAATCCCAAGTCAGGAAACCAGGAAGCAAAATGGAGACGTGAATATGAATCCGTACAGTTTCTGTTAGCTGACGTAATTCTAACAGTACATCCGGTGTGACCAGCCACACATATCCAGTGATTCGTGATCACCTATTTTAACACCTATTACCACTCAAGCGAGGTCAATTAACGCTCCACTTGGAAATATGGTGAAGCTTATTGAGGTAGTCTAAAAGCATGAATCACCTGGAGCTGACTTAACTCCTTTGGATATCAACAGAACGCAAATGTTGAACACCATAAAAGTGAAAAATCTTATAGGAACTCAGTGAAACGACGGTAAAAGCAGGTGATTGTCAATGGGTAGCGTTCTACTGACAGTATCACAGGTTACTTGTTTTTACTCACAGTGGAGACCTGTTTTCTACCATTCCAAATAGCTCGCTTGAAACTTATGGGTTCACGGTATTTGTCCCCGCCGATGAGTGTATCGTGGCCACAGATGAGACATGTGAAGCACGTTTTGATGTGGCGAGATGGCTCAGTGTTTAGAGTGCGAATTTCCGTGGTTCGAACTTGGTCTCTGCATCTCGACTTCCCCTCTATAGGTGTGGGCGACCTGGCAGTATCCCAGCCCTCGTGCTTCCTTCGGGTGGTATGGCAGTTAGGCACTGAAAGGGCGCTACAGCGATTTTTTCGATACGGCATCTCTTGGACTAACAGATCTCTGTAAATAGTTCGAGTTCATCTGTGGTCTCCTTGGGGGGACCAGTAAATCATCTAACTACTGCATGGGAACGACACTATATCTACTTTGTTATGGCGGAATGAATGACAGGACGTGCAAAACAAAGACTGCTTGTTTCGTGAGGAACTTGACTTGAATTTTCCAAAGGCCACCTCCAAGCGATAACCCTCTTTGCTTTCCTTCATTTTGGTTTTCTTATGGGAAATCCAACAGTCTGTAGTTTACAAGGAGCGTGGGGAACGAAATTTGACTATAAGGTCTGAGTGCAAACGGTACTGCTTGTGTGTTAGCTGGTAGTGAATAGTCATTAGTTGGAAGCGAGGCACAATAACCGGATTCTCGTAATGTTGCTCCGAGTAGGTGTGTCAGAAACGACTGGCAGTAAACTAATCCCAGAATGCACAGCTCGAGTGGCAGCTCATCTTCACGAGAGACTTTGTTTCTTGAAATTGGAAACGACCTGGAAAATTTCTTTGGTAGATTTAGGGGAACGGGTCATAAAGCACACTGGATGGGTACAGTTAATAGGTTATGATCTGCTTCATTTTATGCCAGCGCTTGACCTGACTGCAACAGTTGGTGGTGAACGTCCTGTCAAGCTCGGAGGTTCCGAAGTTTGACCGCTCCTAGTGAGTAGAAGAAGTGACGAGTGTCGCCAGTATTACAGGCACACTCCATTTCTTTGGCTCGTTTGTTCCACAAAAGCTCCGTGTCTTTCTTCAAGGTTTCTTAAATTTGAAGTTTGGCTGTTAGATGTGCTCGATTGTGCGAAATATCAACTAAAGTTGTGACAAAGGTCCAGAAATTGGTTTTACTCCAAGGAGTTCCAAAGCATTTGTTTCCGGTTTTTCGCTCCTCACCTCCCGACTCCAACACAATGTGAATCGAGTTTGACCAGGGTTAATTGCCACATGCGAAATAGGGTTGTGCCAAGTTGGAGGAGATCCCAGACTGCAATTTCATAGATTATCTGGCCCTTGTTGATATCGTTGCGTTGATTTCACGTGACTGATGTGTGATGTCCACAAGAACACATGTTCTTGTTTCTTTTTTGTACCACTACACGATCCGAGATGACCCGGTAGGAACCACACCATCGGCGGTCGACCGCCAGATAATCTATCTGGGTTCAGTGGTGGAGTGCGGATGGTCAGTCCCAGGTAGCAAGATGTCGTCCACAGTATCGGCCATTGGAGCTGTTGCTTAAACCTAGAGGCCGTTCATCGTTATTAGGACTTGTTTTTCCATATCCAGGAGAACCCTAGTGTATTTTTAACGAGGAGTGTAATGAATCAGCATGCGAATTTATGCCTTTGGCCTATATAATCATATCAGACTCGTACATCTGAATACATTGTTGACTGCGGTAGAACTATAGTCAGTTGGTGCGTGTACCGAAATGACGAACGGAGTTACTGTTCCGGCTATCTTAGGATTTTTAGATGACTGTTGCTGGGTAGCAGCGCGCTATCGGCGCTCCGATTGGGTCAATTGGTACGGCCACTGAATCTCCAGATGTTTGTGAAGTCCGGAACTCGGTGTTTTGAGTACACACTATATTGGGATGTCTTCGAGAGACAAAATACATAGATGTTCATATTTTGAGATATAGAGTTTTGCTTATGCAAACGATAAAGCAAGTGAGAGTAAGGCGTTCAGCTGGGTCAATTAATGGTTGTTGGTGAATGGGGACAACGCAGGACACTTGTTTCCGCCCCTTACTTTGGCGACAGACCTGTACCATGAGAGTGTACGGAATAGGAGTTCCTCTGTAAGTCCTCAGAGGAACATAATTTGTGGGCGTTTCGAAAGGTGCAAGGATTGTCTGTTCTGGAAACACCCACTCCCGACCAAACGGCGACATTGGAGGCTGCTTAGCCAAACCATTTCGAATAAGCTCGTTAATTCTGCCACATTTTTTAATTGCGCTTCATACCATCCCTGTGTACGGTGCTTCTGTAAGCCTGACTGGTAGATAAATTCTTTCATCTGGGCTGTCGTGTAATTCACAACGGACTGATGGAGGACAACGTCACTGTTGGAGTTACGAAGGTCAGTGCAGATTTCTCTGTCTAACAACTATGGGCATGACTCCAGCCTGTACGTCAGTGACAGAATATCCAGTTGTATTTAGTTGAACCTTCCATTAGTTGGGATTGGTCCGGAGAAGAATTCTTTCGCCCACTCGTGTAGTTGGTCCCTAGAGGGAGGTAACTAGAACAGCTCTGTATTGTACCGAAGAATATCACTTTACGAGACCTAGAACCATCAAACTTGACTTCCATGCAGTTAGCCGGAGAAGCATTTGGCACCGTAACACAGGGAGGCCGAGTTTCCCTCTGTTTTTTGTTGAAAGCTGGGTATTCTCCACCGAAGGGTATCAGTTTCAAGCAAAGGTCGAAGGAAGTGGTTTTAGCTAAGAATGCGGTTCCTCTTATGGGCACTGTTATGTCCCTTATAACCAATAGTGCACAAGGATTAGTGCTGTAGCGGGCCTTTCCGCAATCCGATGCAATCTTACCCGCTCATACAACCATTGCCCACTCACCCGCTCCCGACTGAGACAACAAGCACTCTGGTAAAACAGTTCGTATAGTTTCGGCAACAGTTGAATTACGTATCATTAAGGAGAAAATTTGAATCGATGGCGGCTTTCTGTGTGCGCCTTGATGTTTTCTATATATTCATGTTGATTTTCCCAAGGCTAACACCTTTCCCACTTGTGTAAATTATCCGTAGTTGATCTGGCGTTTCTGGGTCCCGAAATACCGCACCGCTGTACACCCCATTGTCTAGATGCGTCACCTCCGCGATGACCTAAAACAGAGACGGAATAATGTAGTTTTCATCTCATTAAGGTTCCACTGAGCATACTCTGGGAGTGCTTGGGAAGCAACGTGTGAAGCAGGATAAAATTGTCGTTAACATCAAGTCATTATGAAGGCAATTTCCAGAGCAGTTCCTAACAAGGAGAATCCCTGAGAACGGTCGCCTATTTCTGTCTCAGTCTTCCAATGGACGGAAATAACTGGTGGGACACGAGGTGTTTATCGGTTAGCATCTGATTTCAGAGGATTATCTTTGAGTGCTGCTTGCTATCCGGTCTTTACCCGAGTTCCTCCCTACCCAAGTCCCGAAATTCTGGCACAGCTCTCCATTGGACCATTTGAGTTATTGACAAAATCACTCGTTGCACTGACGTCCCTTTAAACAAACAACTTAGCTGGTTATGATAAAGTATATAGATGGAAACATGTTAAAGAGTCTAGTACCAAAATCTTTAGTGACCTCATTTACCGAAACAAGCACCAAAAATGTTAGCCATCACATGTTAGAGAAGACGATCGGTGGCTCACTGTGAAGATCCTATCCCATCGAAACTCATCAACTCATCGTTTTAGCCTAAAACCGTGGAGAGTACCGGAAAGCAGTTACTGCTCTGGTTAGTGTTCAGAAATGTTAGGTAAGTCACTGGCTTTTCTCGTCAGTTAATTTTCAACTTCAGTGTTGAAGTTTCAGTGTTGTTGGACAACACAGTAGTCACAGAAGGAAATATTTGACAGATATCGAAGTTGATCAAATGAGCGGACTGTAGAGCGACTTAGACTTCGTAGAAAGATGCACTTCGACAAAGAGTGCGCATTTCAAAAATGGGTAACCACGTGGATAATTGTTCGATCACGGTAAAAGACTGTGCTTGACATCAGAGATGATGAACACGTGAGGAAAGAAACGGAGAAAAGAAGCACTTGTTCATCAAATGGCAATACACGAGAAGACAAAAAATTGACTCTCTGGATAGATGAAAGTGTGTCACCTTTTTCCGAAACGTTTTGTTATGGTGAATGGAAACGCATGTTAAATGCACCATGGTACGGTGGCTGTGCTTTCTTTTCTGGTTCCCTACCCACCAGCTCTGAATTCTATTGATAGCGTCTGGAGCCAAGCAAAACGATTCATCGAGACGAAGGCGCGACGGAAGTACGTATAACTCACTTCAGATGATCTACAGAGTGTACTCGCATAATTGAGTGGCTTCTGGGTGGATTGCAACGGGCGGCCGAAGAATGCAAGTTCACGAATACACCAAAAGCAGTGCTAGCATAGTGACGTTCGGTCCAATAATGGTCTTTCCACTAAGAAGCCACCTGACTGTCGACGTATGGCTATAAAACACGTGGGACGGTGAATGGGATGACAAAGTTTAAATTAATCGACTACACCTCTTCCTTCGAAACCTGTTTGAACGGTTGCTTCCAACTCGAGTGACAGGATTTGCCATTCAAAAGTGGTTGAAGGCTCACGATGGATCAAATTAGCTAGTGCCTGTGACCCTCCAAGTTTAATGAAATCCCGAAGAAGTAAGGTCAATGACCAAACTTACAGACGCTCTTTAAGATCCATCACGATGGCACTACAGTTAGCATTGGTTCCAAAATTGGGCACTGGTATCACCCGTCAATTCTCTTGTGTTTCAGTAAAATGTCACAATTTTTCCGCAACATGACATGATACCATGCGGGTTGGGCGTCTCAAAGATGGACCACTTTAAATGTAATCGAGAACTATGCGGTACAGATGCAGTAGTGACCTAGTTTCATTATTACAAATTTGAGCACTCTAATCTCAGATTGCCTGCTGGTGACTCGCTATCAGTAGAACATGGGAGTACCTGTCTCCCACAAGTCCGATTCCGCCTTTGGAAAATTAACTGTTTTAGTTCTATAAAATAAAAGTTGTAGCCCAATAATGATGCTATACTCAGTAAGATAACCCTAAAATGATCTCTTAGGTTACAACAGGAATTACTGCTTTATTTTGTAAGCGCGTTTGGGATAAACGTTTTCGTTTTCCAAACCAAATGTAATCGATATAATTAGGAAAAGTTAGCGACTTTAGGCTGAGCTTGACCACTTTAATGGACTGGTACTACGGGGAATGCATATCCCTGGTTGAAAGCGAGCACGCCGTTAGCTGTTGCCCAGACGTTGCGGGACCTACTGCGAAGGATCCACTTGATTATTAACCAGTAAGTCATCCAAATGCTAAACCGATGTACTTTATTTCCTTGCTACCACAGACCTGCATGAATCGATGGCGACCTCCAGAGTGATGCTGTCACCATTACACTCCGTCTATCCACAAATGTTTCCCAGCTGGTTTCGAACTTACAGGTTGATAGAGTACTTTTCCGAAGTGCTCACCAGCATGGTATCTGTACAAGAGTATGCTTCTATAACAACAGACCATCAGTATCTCCAGAGTTTTCTGAGTTCTCTTAACAGAAGTTCACGATACTATGCTGGTTGGTATATTCTGGTAGACATACTGTCAGGAAGGTCAGATTCCTGAAAGTAACCCCAAAACGCCCGGAACCTACTGAGACCCTGAAACTCCACCAAAATCTCAATAGGAAAGCCGGCAAGCATCCAGGACAGCCAGTCAGTCAATTCAGCAAAAGTCGATGAGTCATCAGGCTCGCCACAGAAGCACAGCCGAAAGTGATCAGCTTTCAGGAGGAACACGATCGATGTTGATGGGTGTTCACTAACGCCTATAAGGCAGCCTGGATCAATGCCAGAAAGTGCTTTTTAAATAGCGCGAGGCCGTTGTAGCTTTTGCGCTCGCTTGTTGCAATAAAACTGTTGTGTTCTTTGTCGGCGAGTTCTTTTCTGGCACTAAGACACGAGTTACATGTTACAAATTTGCTACAGGGGTGGGGTAGATAGATATAACACACCACCTCAAATTTCTCCAAAGGGCTAATTCGAAGTGGCTCAGGTCGTACAACCTGGGAACGCCTTGATTGAATCACTTATCCTTGAACGATTTGCTCAGAGCGGTTTTAGGGGGCGAGATGGCCGAAGTGGTTAGAGCGCGGATTACTAACCTGAAGGTCCGCGGTTCGAATCCGACCTCCGCCACTCGACTTCCCCTGTCTAGGCTTGGGCAACCTGGCAGTATCCCAGCCCTCGTGCTTCCTTCGGGTGGCATGGCAGCTAGGCACCGGAAGGGTGCTACAGCTGAACGCTTTTTTGTCTTTGGTTTTACAAAGTGTGAAAGTGTCATGCCATCAGAATTAAATTAAGATCCTCTAGTTGGACTGGTTAGAGTCGCGCTTAAAAACGTCACCTTCCTGAGTGGAAACCTCCTGAAGGAACACAAGACCAAATACTGATACTGACAGAAACGGTCAAGTTACGCGAATGTGAGCGCATAATAACTCTATCGCCTCCGTACATGCCTCGATTAATCCAGCTTGAGTAAAACTGAAGGATCCGGCGTCAATAAATTCGGTAGGGCGTTGTCCCTCCACAGTAACTGTTTTCCTGTCATTATCGTTGACCATAAACCAACAGAACCAGGCTTCTATCTTCGCATGGGTTAACAGAATAGTGGGAGCCTTGTTGAACCCCAAAGTGATGTTCGGGTTTCGTGACGAGTTTA
Organism: Opisthorchis viverrini; assembly: GCF_000715545.1. Taxonomy (NCBI): domain Eukaryota; kingdom Metazoa; phylum Platyhelminthes; class Trematoda; order Opisthorchiida; family Opisthorchiidae; genus Opisthorchis; species Opisthorchis viverrini. The sequence continues at coordinate 271,533 of NW_008752087.1, read as the reverse complement.
CGGGTGGAATTCTTAGCCACTCGAATTTTTGGGTAAATTGGGCCGACTGGAGCTTGGTGTTTCACTGACAGCTGTGTGAAAAATCTGTTTTTTGGTCGTTTGGTTCAAGCTTGGAATTTGCCTTGATCGGAGAGATGTTTCTTTTTCGTTCGAGTGTCATTTCAAAAAAGTAGATTGCTTGCTATCCGAGTACCAACGGGCGGTTTTGAATTACCTCTACCGTGGAGTTATTGTTTTCACGGAGTTTCTCGCTGGACAGGGTTGATTGTGTATGGATAAATACTACAGTTAAAAGTCTTGTTGTTACTGAATTACCGTGTTGTTTTCAATGTCCAATATACTGACCAAGTTCTTGTTGCTACCAGCGTAGAGGATCAGTTTGTAGTGTGCGTCAAACTTGGCCACGTAGCCCTAAATTGAATGAGAAGGGACAAGAAAACATGCGTTAGACATAGTCCTCACATCTAAAGAATTATCTAACTGAACATCAAATGAGTACTTTGCTTCATGACAAACGCCTCATATCCGATTCCGCATACAAACAAATTACGTAGCCACGACTGAAGCGTATTCATCCTAAAAACTAGGCCGCCTCACAAAAAGTGTACGATATCATTTCATGCCAGGAACAACCTCCCGGAGGGAGCCACCTTACAGGATAGGTCATGTATTCTTCTTTTCGCAGCTTTACTTCATGAGCAGGATTAAATCGTTTGCTCGGTATCTTCTGAACGGCCCTTGTGATTGTCGAAGAAGGTATACCGCAAAGTTGCGTGCGACCAATTGCGGGTAATTCTACAATCAAGCAGTTTCGGTTACCTGCTATTCAGACGACTAGCGTGATCAAGATGTCCAGAGAGGTTTCCTCGAAAACATATTCTCTTCACGGGGCACTTCGCTGCAATGAATTCATTCACTAATCGGTGCGAGCTGGCCCGTCAGACCTTACGTGAGACAAAAATGAGCCTGTGCGGACACACGGTATCCAAGCCGAAAAGCATACACTGACAATTACATTTCAAATTGTGTCTTCGTTCTAAAATGCCGCAGAGCACCGCACTGTGATGATACGTCTTCAGAGCCGGTGGTTTGTAGGTTACCATCCCGTCAAGGTTTATCTTCAAGCACTTTCACAGAGCTTGGTTACTATCTCATCAATGTTTATCTTCAACCACTCACATAATTTGTTTAATACATGCACACTCACCATTTCACTTCTGTTTTGATTATGTCATGAACACTCGCCCCACGACTAACTGAGATTATTGGAAACTTATCCTAAGACAAACAACGCAAGCGCATCCTCATTCACAACGTAATCATATATATATATATATATCGTTTTGGATTAAACGACAAGAAACAGGCCAGATTTCAACACGCTCGGTCAAGACCCGCATTCCATACAACTGCGTCCTGCAAACCTTGGCATCATCCACTACAACTTATCAAACGATGAACTCGATAAGTCTCTTTCCTTTTTGTGTATTATTCAATTGTACTACTGTCTCTGGTAGCCACTACACACAGCTGTTTATTGTTAGTGTTACTCACCTTATGATATTGCTTCTAGTAAAAGACAATAGCACTAACAAATTTGGTGAGCCCGACGTGACACGAACACGCAACCTTCTTATCGAGTTCTTCGTCTGGTAAGTTGTAGTAGATGCAGCCGAGGTTTGTAGGACGCAGTTGAATTCCACAGATTTTTTCGGGCATTACTTATTCAAACGTGTCCGTTTTTCCGCGTTGTGCCTCTGACATTTCCGCCAATACTCTTGCTCAGGCTTTCGACGCCGGCGCACGTTTCGTGGCCTTCCAAGTAGTCAGGGTGATTTAGTGATCGAGATGCATATTCAATGTGATGTAATGGAACTTTTCAGTTGTTTAGTAATAGAAAATTTACCGCATCAAACAGGGAATGTGTACATGGAAGAAGCCTTTTTGCAAAAAGAGCAACCTAACTATAATAGTGTGAAAATCTCACGAAGATTCTATTCAGAAAGAGAAAACAAAACAAGGTGAACGAAGACCTGTGTCATTCGTAAAAAAAGTTTACCCGATAACAAAGAATTTTCTGGTTCTCTGGTGACAACAACCCGGAAAAACTTACAGGTACTGATACTCAATTTGTTCCGAGGCCCATAACGTAGATGAGTTTCATCCAGTGAGAACTTGTTTTATAGTAATCCTTTGTCCTCAAAATCATAGGTACCGACGAATCCAGGGCTTGGGCTCACCTTCATAAAGTCAACAACCCCCTAGAGGCGAGCAACGTCTCCTAAACATCTGTGGCATTAAACTCTTGAAGTTCATATAAATAATGAGTGATGCCCCAGGAAAATCAAAGGGAAATTATGTGGAATGGAACTTATCCAGTGAGAGCTATACCTCTGTGGACCTAATCCATCAACACGGAACAAAAGATAAAGGAACAGACTGCGGATATATTGAAACACTAATTTGACACAATTGGTACGCCGCACCACCATGAACAAAATTCATTGTAGGAGTCTTCCCCAAAAAATACAGCGACCATCGTTGAAAGCTATGCCCACTGAAATGCTGCTCTTAGCAGTTTGGATGTGTGGGCCCTTGGAAGTCATTTTCTGATTTCCTCTTTTGGCCATAACAGGCCATTCTCTATGAGTCTTCAATATGGTTGGAGGTCGAGCTCACTCACATTGCTGTCCTCTTCCTTTCGCAAAACCCCAAGATGCTTATCGCACTCATCACTCGGAATCGTTATTAATTCGGCGGGTGACCGGTCATCAAAATAGTTAGTTGTCTATTGGGTTGAACACTGACATTGCTCTTCAAGTAACCGGACTCACCCGAGTGACCTGTTTAAGCGGTTCATATACAAAACGAGACAACGGTCGCTTGTACGACATATTTTCGCGCTCCGTAATTTCTCTTTCACCTTCGATGAGGAAGTTGGGAAACGGCCATAGCTAATGTTCAAAGTATGGTTACAAAAAACTGGCGTAATAATCCATTTTACCTGAACCAGTGAGTTTTCTCGCCTCCACGAACAGGTTAAGATGATATTTTTTGTTGGATCTATATCTAGACCGTCGTTTCCCGCCACATATGTACCATAAATTTGCCTAGAATAGCAGATAAACCTCTATGAAAAGCCCACTCACCACAGTGAACTTCCTTGCTGATCATGCCAAACCTGAATACTGTCATCCCAGCTTGCTGAGATGAAAATCGGTAGATAGCGGCGATCCTCTTTGCCTCGTGGGTGATATGCCAAGGCTGTAATACGGCTTGTGTGCCCCAGGGACTCGAATGAGTGGATTCTGTGTTTAGAAAATAACGGTTTAAGTTGAATAGCCGACCGCACTTTGGCCGCAAGAGACGACATTCATTGCTCCATCCTTTCTCATATACACGTATGTATGCATCTTTACCACCAGTAATGAAACGTCTGTTGTCAAAAGAGATGGAGAGGCACAAAATGTGATTCGCATCCTGTTTACCACGGTCATCGTTTTCGTCATCTCGAAACACATATTCTTTCCAAATAGTTTTGAGTGCGGTTCTGCTTGATGGCAAAGTGTAGTTCCATAGTCGGACAAAGCCCGAAGCATCTTCACGAAAGAATTACGGACAAACTGATGGTCATAAACCTACATGAACACAGAATACACTGCATCTCACTCGATGTGGCTGACGGTATATTGTGGAAGAATCTAATGTCAGTACACGGCAGAGTTTCTCCAGGGTCTTTGAGCCTAACTGTTAATCCGGTTTTCCTTGTACCATTCAAGTGAAAAAGCTACAAGTAAATTATACGAAGTCATCTAATCGTAAACTTACACGGATATCTCCATTAGCTAATCCGACGGCACAGAACGAGTAGTCTGGTGAAGGGCGGACAACCATTGCCTCCGACTCCAGGGATCTTGATCAGCTATCGGATATCGACCTAGTAAATCTTACTGCGTCGTATCCAATCGAGCCGTTTCGCAGGTGTGCCAGTCATCGTTCAGTGGCATAAATTCACGATCTCCCTCTTTATATTTTTCCGCTTTGGGAAATTCATTGGTAACATCGTTATCGTCAGCAATTTCTTCCTCCGACAGCGGAAATGTTGAAGTATTTGAAGACTCATCGCCCGAATTCATATGGAGAGCTGTAGGTAGAAACCAGCTACCGTCATGAAAACCATCAGTGCATTCAGTGCATTTCCCCCATGGTAGATACACGGTTTCAAAAAATCGAGGTTATATCTGAACGGTAGTTTCGCCGAACAAAGACTATTGGCAGAGATAGTCTAACTGGTCTTAGTTGGGGGTAAAGTCTCCTTTAGAAAAGTCTTATCTATCGACCGGTGATTTGCATTTCCCGCTGAGTTTCAAAAACCGAAAATGGATATTCTCAGACTCAATGAGAAGGACTTGAGGTATATTGGGCTGTCAAACGGCTCCGTAAGTATCTTTTTGGATCAAACTTTACCACTGCTACCGATCACGAGGTTTTACAGCTCTTGTATCCTCCAAAAAAATCTCTGGCGAAGTCATCTGCCGCTATGGTGCGACGGTGGATTATTGCACTGAGGTTGTACACCTACACAATTGTTTATCGTAGTGCAAAAATGATTCCCCATGCAGATTTCTTGTCGAGAATTCCATCATGCGACTCTGACTCAAACAATTCTGATTGTCTGTTGATTCAACCATTACCAATCAAACGGGATGCACTTGTTGCTGATACTAGAAGATATTTTGCTCCCATTTTTCTACACTGCGACGTGGCCGGACGCAGCAAGAACGACGCCGATTTCCTGCTTTTTACTTTCGCATAGAAATTTTTTTTACATTATTCCGGATGATTTGTTGTGCTTTGAAGCCATCATTCCACCAACTCAGCAAATGACTGTTCTGGCAGGTTTACACTGGTCATCTGGGTGTTGATAAAATGAAACCTCTTGCACGCTTGTCGTGCTGGTGGCGGGAACTGGATGCTGACATCAAGTATACTGCTAAGAATTGTAGTAAATGTGCACATAAGACTCATAACAAGTCTTCACAGTGGTATCCGTGGCCAGGTACTTGTGAAACATTTCAGAGAGTTTATGCTGACCACTGTGGTGCTTTTCTCGGCAAACACTATGCTTTAATTATTATTGACGCATTTTCACGTAGGCCTGAAGTTTTTCTCACTACGTCTCCAAGTGCCGACTTCACACAACAAGCATTGAGGAAAGTATTCAGCCATGAAGGTGTATCAATTGCTTTGGGTACTGACAACGGTACGCATTTCACTGCAAAATTCCTCGGGAAATGGCTAAAGGGTCTTAGATGTCGATATCTGTTTACTGCTCCTTGACATCCCAGTCGAATGGGCTTGCTGAGAATTTTGTCCGAACACTGAAATCTGCCATTACTTCATCCTCCTGCTTCTTTTGTGGAACTGGACCGTGAGATTAATAATTTTCTATTGCAATGAAGGGACGCCGTTCATTACGTTGCTGGGATGATTCCCGCGTTTCTATTTAAATCTCGCTCGTTGCGCACAAGCCTTGACTGTGCCAAAACGGCTGATGTTACGTTTCTCAAGGGCAACGATCTACGACCTGCTACAGGAAGAATATTTTCATCAAGTGGCAAACGGACGGTCACAATTCTCAATTTGGATGATCCCTGTTGTCATCGGAAACACATTGAGCAGGTTGAGTTTAATACCAGAGGTCAGTCTGTTAACGGCACTCTTGTTGTTTCAAATACTAATGAATCCTTTGTGGATGATCTTATGGTATCCGAACAAAACGTTATATCTGAAGAACATATTACCTGCGAAGAACCTGAAGTTTCTGAACCGAGAAGATCTGAAAGATTACGATCAAGACCACCAATGGACTATAAACATCTACACGCTCATTTCAGGTGTGGCGGATGTTATGAATATGATTGAAACTCCGTTAATTATTCTCTTGTTTTAATATTCCAAATGCTGTACATATACGTAAATTCCAATACATACGTGCTGGACTTTATTACTACAGAGTTACACTCCGTTCCAGAGCTCAACGCGCTCTTCTGGATTGGATCCCAATGAGCAGTGGTCTCTGTGCCGTTCGGTTATCCAGGTCGATGCTTCGATATATAAAGCGGTGGCTGTTTGTATCATTGGCGTACGCCCAAACGGACAGCCGTTCTGATGTTGAGAAGTATACTTTCTATCGGGAGTTATCCGCGTGATGATTTGTCGAAAAAAAGTAACGACACTGTGATCCTTGCGGGCGATATTAACGCCAAAGTCGGTCGTCTGGGCTCCTTGGGATCATAACTGGGCCGTCTATTCGAGGTTGATGCTCAACCAGGAGTGACTCCTGCAGTTGTGTACTGATCATCAACTGTTTCTGGCCAGCACGGACTCTCAACATAAACGCTTCCATCGCGTAGCTTGGTGGCCACCAAATACAAATCAACCATGAACCCAATTGGATCACGTGGCCACCAGTCGCCCGTAGAGCCCAAACTGAAAACTGTCACCCCTCTCGGGGTACAAAGCTTGAATCCGATTACGCCCTCTAAGTCGGCAAGAAGCAAGACAATCCGCTATCTCTGGAGAGTTGCTATCCATCTGAGCTAGCACAACTACTCTCCATAGCAAAGCAACAGTGTGCTGGTAGCGAACACATGAACGAAGTACGACGACATGCAAACGTAGCTATCCTAGCGGTGTTCAGTAATGTCAAACTGGTTTCTCCGATATGATCAAATAAGCACTGGATGTCATCAAGATCGCTAGTCCTGATCCATTCCACCAGGTCACGAGTACAACGACGCGAGCAAGGCCCCAAAACACCAAAAAGTGAAGAGTCCAAGGAAAGACCTAGAGTGCTGTTGGACATTAAATGCCCAGGAGATGGGAAAGACTTGCTGCCAGGAAAAAGGTGTGCCATAGATACGATCATACGGTCGGTTAAACGATAAATGAAAAACGGCTCATCAACTCACTCGCAAAAGCGCCGACTAGAAAGACGGGTCAAGCACTTCGAAGAGCTGGCTAGCCTCTCCACAATGCAGCCCCTAGATACGGGGCACAACGGTGAATGAAATGTAAGCATTAATCAAAGAATAAATAAAGTGAGAAATATGCCTGCTGAAACGTGAGAAGGCACCAGGATTGAACGGCCTGTATCCAGCTATCTTCAAAAATGGTCACGCATTCGACAGATATTGTTGGCTCGATATTGAGTGAAGAGAAATTGACTGTAGAATGGGGCACCTCGACAGTTATTCGTGTCCACAAAAATGGTAAGAGAACGTTATGTGAGAACCACTTGACATCAGCCCAGTGGGTGTGGCATCGGATGGCGTTGATCGGATGCTGTCATGATGTAATCAATAGTAAATAATCTAAATAACTCCTACTCACTTTGGCGTGCAATCAATCAATTCAATTTACCAACTATAAACCGTGTGCCAGGGGCACGTTTGTTTCAGCTGCTACAGTTTCGATCACCAGAAAGCAGGAAAGAGGAATATACAACCAAGCCTTGGAGACGAAGGCCTTTTCAGTTTGTGCGCCGTACTCTTGCGAAGTGCAGAGTGCTGCTTAGAGACTGGATGGGTTCAGACCTGAACCTAATGCAAGCGGAAGAATTGATCTAAGTAATAGACAAATTCGTCTACCTAGGCATCTCTACCAGTCCCGGTGGTCTAGCGGAATATGATATTCCCATCCGGACTGAGAAGGCCAGAGAAGCTTTTGTGAACCTCAGTGACCCGTGGCGTAGACGTGTTATCAGTTTGGCTGTCAAGGGTCGAGTTTACAATGCTGTGCTGCGCCCCACATTACTACATGGGTCAGAAACCTGACTGCCTTGAGCTGAGGACGCCGAAAGCTCCCGATTTTCGACTGTCTATGTATTCAGAGCTTTGCCCGAGTCTGGTGTGAACATCGGATCAGCAATACCGAAATACATCCATATTCGGAAGAAATAACTCGCCGACAATAGATGAACTGACTAAATTTCATAAGTTCCGCCAGCTTGGTAATGTGCCCCGTATGCCAGCCACCAAATTCCTCGAGGGGGTCTTGCTGATTGGTTCTCCATCTGCTTTAAAAACTGACCAAATTGGTGACCTGTTCACTTGGCCTGATGAAGTTTTCGTTTCAAAAGCGAAATGTTGCCCAAATAAAAACTACCGATTGTTTACCAAGCCCTTCGGAAAAGATCCTCGAAGGGCTCTTTTTGCACAACCAAGTGAAAGGGAGTGCTCGCCAGGGAGTGGCGAGCAGCGAAGTACGAAACCCGGTGCCAGCAAAGGCAGCTGCATTGGTCATTGCCTTCTCCTTGGTGATGTATCCACAAGATAGGAGAAACATCAATGGTTAGAGATTGTCAGTTCACTCGGAGGAATAGACCCGAACTACTACCCTCAGTGAATAGCTTTCCATCCCAATCTCCCAGTCAAAACTCTATTGACACTCCTATATTCACACATCGGTTATGTCAGCTTCCGTCTTTAATGCGGAAGCATCGGCGAACAAAAGTGTGATAGCTATAACCACTGCACAGCAGGTATGCGGTTTTAGAGACCGGTGCTTCTGTCGCTGCTGATAATGATAACGTGTATCCAGCGTGAATTCCGGATTTGTAAAGAAGGTTTCGGCATAGCAAACTGGCATTATTTGCACTGCAACAGTTGTGTGCTGTGGAAATTCATTGATTCTTCAGAAATTGGCAATGTGGATCATTATGCATACTAATGCAATTGAAGTAAGGATTGCCACTACCATCTGTCAAACCCACCTGATTATCTGCCACGCTACAGTAACGCACGCTTGTGGAAACATTTTCGTGGGGATCGAAGATGGAGTTTCCTCAATGAAAACTGTTCCTCTAAAAAGGTGAATAGTAGGAACCGTATCCTATGGTACCTGCACTGGAATATTGTTCAAAGCCGGGAGGATTTCAACGGCTTATGTCAGGGCGGAATCGAAGTTTCTACTTTATCTTATGCGACTGCTCCAGACCAGTAATACGGCTCCATTTAACTGATTCACACACACCAGCACAAAATGGCAAATTTGAATAATGGTTGCCAACCTTCGTCATCTCATCATCCTGATCAGATTCAAGGTTTATTCAAGGTTTAATGGTCTAAAAAGCAATTAACTTTACAAGGACCATAGGGTGAATGTATACACACAAAGGGACGCAAAAATATTCGTAATGTTTACTGAGTATCACATGGAGTTAAATAGTTCCAGATTCGGTTTGGACATAAGATGTGCATCTAAATTGTTCTTGAAAATGGTTAAACTCGGCGAATGTACAACATTGGGAGGTAGGGAGTTCCAAATGAAACATACACGGACCGCAAAAAAGTTCCGTCGACAGTTCACCCTCGAGTGAGGTACCGCGAGCGAAAAGTCATGCCTCCTGCCCGTTCGTGTTCGACGTCGGACAAAAAGGTCTTCCAGCGGATGATTAGGTGTCTTCAGTATATTATATGTTAGAATTAGGTCTCCCCTGATGCGCTGATAGTAGAAGTCAAATAGGTTGAGACTGGCAATCCTGTCTTTGTATGGTTTATTTTGCAATCCAGTTACCAGCTTCGTGGCTCGATGATATATTCGCTGCAACATCAGTGTTAGCACCGATGCTTCACTACCGTACAACCATAAGGGATGTCAAGCATTCTGCGGTGCCTGCACCTCCAGTCGCTCAATCAGACAATCTGGAAAGAAACTGACAGCACGAACGCCACTGACATCGATTAGCCGCTGTTTCTTGCAACGTCTCCAGCCAAGCACAGACGGGGTCACCGGAACCACATGCTGGAAGGCGTACGACATCAGCAACACCCAAACACTTCGTGACCTCTTTCATGCCTTTCTGCCACCTCGCGGTTTGCGCCATCCAGAAGGAGGCACAGAGAACAACACTCGCCTCAGTAGACAGTGTTTCGGCATCCCTAGCACATGATCAAGCCATCGTAATCAATGATGCTGGATGTTTTCTCGGATCCAAGTGCCTGCAGCACAACCGAATACCTGTTTTCTAATCACCTCGTTATTAACACACTGCTACTATCCAAAACCAGTCACGCTTATGCGTCATCGGTGGTCAAATGTCTGAAGATGCCTCATCATCTGTCCGCAGATGCCATGTCTCTCACCCATACAACAACACATCCCTTACTGTAGTCTGGTAAACACGACCATTAAGATCCAGTGAGATGCCTTTTTGACGCTACAAGTGACGCAAGTTAGCGAACGTGATTCGGGTTTTTGAGATTTTTGCACTGACTTTATCAGACACACTTCCGTCAGGGCTAACACAACTACCGAGATATGTAAAGTTTTCTACATCTCCAGTGATTCTTCCTGAATTGTAAGGAAGATGTCAGCAGATGGCACGTTCTGAAGCATTACTTTGCACTGTGAAGCTGCAAGACGCATGCCTACCCAGAGTCTTTCCCACCTTTCTTCCCAAACCTGATTGCATCACCATTTGCAGTGCTACTCCATTCTGTGGAATATTAACAGGAACACATTTGAGTTGCGGGGTCTGACAGCTTTGTTTTGTGGAACCTCTTTTCTGAAACACAGACAGATAGCAAAACGAAGTGATACACATTCTTTATGTCACAACATGGTGACTCTGTTCCCGACTCAAGAAACCGGACAGGCAAACTGGCCCAGCGAAACGTACTACAAAAATGTCTTGGTATGCCCTGTCTTTAATACCTGAAATGTAAAAGGTCGCGACCAACAATGCCACGCGCATAGAAAGGATTAACACACCGCTCAGTTTTCTTGTCGATTCGCCTCAAGGGGAGGTGAGGTGAGTAGCTGCGTATTGGAGGTGGGAGCTGAAAGATAGGTGTGTAAATATAGAACTCACAAAGGGACGGCAAAGGGGGAAGATTGGGAAGGGAGCTATGTATTGTAGGCAATAGCTTAGATGCCAAAGCGCTATTGAGGGCGCGACTGAACTATGTTTGACATTGATGTGACCCGTCTCGGGGTCCCCATTCAGGTAGACGGCAATTACCAGCGCAGATGAGTTTGCTGGTAATGGCTTTTATACTTCTCTGCCAAATCATTGTCTGACCGCTCCTGGCTCTATTCCACCCTTCACGTGGTTGTGCTAAAACAGCCCTTCGAGGAATTCGGTCGACGGGCATACGCAGCACATGACCTAGCCAGTGCAACCTATGCAGTGTGATCAGCTCATCTATTGAGGGTCAGTTATTTCTCCAGAATACCATTCGACGTACTTCAGCATCGCTGATCCGGTGTTTCCACCATGTCAATGCTTCGAAGATATCAATGGTCGAACACTAAAAGTATTTTGAAGTCTTCGGCGCACAGTGGCCAAGTTTCTGATCCATATAGTAATATGGAGCACAATGAAGCAGTATAAACTCGCTCCTTGAAGGGTAAGTTGTCACACCTACGGCGCAGGCGATGCAGGTTCATAAAGGCTGTTCAGGCCTTCTCAATTCGGGTGGAAATATCATCTTTCGCTAGACCACCCTGAGTAATACAACTGCCCAGGTAGAGAATCTTGTCTACTACCTCAAGCAGCTCATCCGCCAACATGACGCTAGGGTTCGGGCCTACCCAGTCTCGCACTTAACAATTCGCAGGTATGACGCTCACGCTAAACCGTGAGGCAGGTTAATTATTATTGCTTGCATTACCACGGCATTAGGTCCAAGAAGAGCTATGTCGTCTGCGTACTCAATATCTTTGAGCGGACGTCCCGGGAGAATTTCGACCCCACATGCAGTATAGGCTTATAGTGAGTGATAGCGAGGTGAGTTAAAAGAGGACAGCCTTGTCTAATATCAGTTTGTGGTGAACTCAGGCGAAAGTTTCCCGTAGACATTCACACGGCCGCGTAAAGTGTCGTCACGAAGTTATCAAACCAAGTTTGCTCCATAGACACTGCCACAGCGCCTGACGATTCAAAGTCAAAGGCAGCTTTCAACTCAAGAAAGGCAACCATTTTGGGACACTGCAAATAGTGTCGATGTTCCAAAATCTGTCGGTGGGTGTAAATGTGATCGACGAATCCTCCTGTAGGACAGAAACGAGCTCGGTTTTCATGGATCTGTCTCTCCTTGTGTTCAGTCAGCGTGCGAATAATAAGACTAGAGAGTACCATTGATACCACGGTGGGTTTCACACAGCGTCCGCGTGCCCTTTTTGAAGATAGATAACTGTCAACATGCCTAATTATACGGGCACTTCCCCTTCAATCCATATCGCATCAGTTAGATCTGCTAGATGGTCGTCAGGGCTTCTCCGCCTTCTTTGAACAGAGCTGTATAAAAAACTCACAATTCTGGTGCCTTCTCACGTTTGAGTACTGATATTACGTACTTTATTTCTTCTAACGGCAGGTCAAGGTTTAGATTCTACTCGTCCATATGCACCATCCCCACAGGCTGCGTTCCGCGAGGCCAGCTAAACTGTTCTTCGAAGTATTCAGCTCATCTATCCAGGCGAGATGTTTTAGAGTGAATTAGTAAGCCACATTTTCAATTATCGTTTCACCGACCGCTACTTTCCTAGGGACATCTGATCCTATAAGTTGATATATGGCACGACTGTTTGTCAACTCTTCGTTGCCGTTTTGGAAAAAAGGCCTCCGGACAAACACCCTGAATTATCTCATTCGTCTGCTCACTAGTGACATCGTATCGCCCTCAACAACAGGGTTGGACAGCCGGATTACCACTTTACAGCCGACGGATCCGGAGTGGAAAGCATTAGGTACCCGTTCAGGGTGGGGGTTATTGACTCTTTCCCGTCACTCCACTACACACTTTGTGTTCAGCTCCTAAAAAATTTTCCTCGAGCGATTTGATTTAAACGGAACATTTAGATGGTATGTTTGCTCTTGATGGGAGTGTAAGGTGCATAACACCGATGAGATAAAGCTGTATGGTATAGATAAAGAGATAAGAAGCGTTTGACAGCGAAAATAAAGTAATAAACAGCTCACCCATAAAACCATTTTGGTGACAATCTCCCATGCGATATATATATATATATACATATATATATATATATATTATCTGTCGTTGTTCACGATAGTTTCAGCGCAGGGAACCGTCGTAGACTGCCTTGGATGCACATCAGCATTCTTAGTTTATGCTATCGCGTGGGAAGTTTTGGTTTAACTCAGTAGAATAACCGATAATTTACGCAAAGGAATGAAAACACAATTACATGCATACGTTAATGGAAGTGAACTAAAGCAACTAGGGTGTGGAACGATCTAAAAAAAAAACAGTTTAACGGAAACTAAACGAAGGTCAAGTTATTCAGGCAACAGCAAGCCGGACACTCCAAGGCAGCGGTAACAGGCAATTCTCTTAAATCCCGCGCGTAGCAACTGACATCTAAGCGAAGCTGATGTGACAGGTTCGATAGGTCCGTAGGTGTGTGTGTGTGTGTGTAAAAAAAGGAGGTCCGGAGCTCCTAAAATGCGGTGTGTTGATGTCTCTAACTGCTTGATTCCCTAGATAATCACCTTAAATATGAGGAAACGAAGAGATTTGATAGGCCATTTTGGAGGTAACGGTCAATAACTACGTGCAAACGTAGCTTAATTTTACATGAAATGCATTGGCTTTGAAGTTGCGCGTTAAATGGGGACTCAGGTCTGTTCGGACGCTTGTCTGAGCCGTACGTTGCCGATGGCTGTTTGTTCAACTGAGCGAAATTTCATAATTTCGTAATACACTGTTGATTCGAATGTAGGCGGTGTGATGGTTTGGCCACCCACAAAGTTACTTTAACAGAAGTGTGGGGAGAAAATAAAGATAACAACGGTGGACTGAGTATAAAATAATGAAGAGGCCAGATGCAAACATACTCAACAAGAATTGTCCTCTCTAAAATGGTTCGTCAGGGGTCCGTGTTGGCGAATTAATATTCTTGCCCATTGTGGTCGTCCAAGTGTCATTCTTTGAATAGTTCCCACACGTATTCCAATCCGCAGATAGCCTTCAATGTTTTGATACCAGAGTAAGCACATGAAACCCGCGAATGCCCGCTGTGAGCGTGAGCGAAATCGGAAGAGAAAATTTTGATACACTTGACCACGTTTGTATTGCGTGCAATTCTGCAAATGCATGTTTTTGGTGGTTTTTTGCGTTGCGCAAAAATTCGTGCAACTGATAGAATACGTAATGTTAAACTAAAAGCTAAAGAAAGATAAGAAAACAACAGCAGCCAGTTATAAATGGAAATCGACTATAAGAAGTATATCAAACTTTCTCTGAAACGATATATCGGACGAAGAAAGTCCCAACAAATGTTTGGTATTTAATACTCATGAGTTGAAATCTCGAAACCCCACCATACAGTTACAGGTTTCTCGGGAATCGTTTGAACGCACTGAAGGTGAACACTGTGCGAAGGATACGTGAGTTAGTTACCTGCCAAGGTCCCTCATGCTGATTCGCGGATGCATAGTACAAATTCCCGAAAACCGCAGTGTTCATTCCTCCCTTGATTCAGCGGTTATATTCTGTCTTGTTCTGACTACTTATGAGCTACATGATTTGAGCCTTCCATCATAACACCATTCCGTTTCCTTGCTGACCATTTTCCGGGATTTGCTTCTGCTCACTTTCTGCCTATCCCTTAGTACCTAATGTCAACATGTTGTTTTCTTTCCGGTTATTACTTTCAAGCTTGTGTCAACTCTACTAGTTTCAAGTGTGCGCCCTGTCGGAAGAACGACCGGCCGGGGATCACAGTAAGGGTCCCTCGAACAGTATGCCAGCGTGTTGTCCACTACACCGACTCGCATCACAAGCGACCCCGTTTTTGAATTAACTTTCTGCCGCATATGCCAAATAAACTTTGTTGAGATTTGTTTGAAACGGACACGAGCTGCCGCGCCGCGCCGTCAGCCCAATACATTTCCATACCTCCTGAACTTACCGATTTTCTCGCGCAGTTATCTCTCTACACGGCCAAAGTACCCAGAGTGACTGCCCGGATAAGTACGTTTGGTACTCATTCGCTGTTGCTTACAGAAAACATCATCACCTCGCTGACAAATTTGCTGCTCCTACCAATTGTGCTATTATTGAATGTATGTGTTTTTCTCAATTCGCGATGTCTATTAACCCGGTTTTCCCTAGGATCAGTTTTGCAGCAGTTCTCAATAGAGCACATGCTGCCCCCTTCCTTCTGCTCCAACTACCCGCTGGATAGAAACCGCGCATAATCCAATAGCCGCAATCATCCTGCGAGATCCTTAGATGCCCGGATCTTACAGTGGGAAACTGCCCTATTTGGCTGTGGGATTACGCCCTCTTGCAGTGTCGAGACCCCAATCAGCGTCACAAAAAGTCACGGGTCTAAGAATT
Organism: Opisthorchis viverrini; assembly: GCF_000715545.1. Classification (NCBI taxonomy): domain Eukaryota; kingdom Metazoa; phylum Platyhelminthes; class Trematoda; order Opisthorchiida; family Opisthorchiidae; genus Opisthorchis; species Opisthorchis viverrini. The sequence continues at coordinate 256,162 of NW_008752087.1, read as the reverse complement.
ACGATAAGTAGACGAGGTAAGGGAAAATGCGTCCGTTCGTCGTGCTGAAAGTCGATGCTTGGCTTTGTTTCTTGAAAAAGTCGTTGCTTTTCATGACTTTATTCAACTGTGTGACATCAAGACTTCCAGTGGGATAGATCCCTTATCGGAATGTTGATTATTTCCATGTGAATACCTGAAAACTTTGCATTATCTACTGATTGGTCGCACACATCGGAAATTGAGATCATTAACACACATGCGTACTCTGATTGCCACTGCAAGATGCGTCAAGATATCTTCTATGAATGTAGCAGTCGCAAGGCAAGCTCCTCAAAAACTTCTGTGCCGAAGTTTGATGAACTAACTCATCCTGTTTGCTACTTCTGAAGAGTATAGTGCATACAAACTGGATTCAGCCATCCACCGTGATGGAATTCACATCATATATTCTGGGGATGTTATGTCCTATATGAAGAACACTACCGTACGTTCTAGTGGGCTAGGAGCTGCATTCGTGTTTAATTTTGCAAACTGGTGGCACCATGCGAATCAGCGGTGGTCAGGTATCTTGGAAGCTCACTTGCTCACTTTGCTCACTTAAGCAAAGGGCTATGTAAAGCGTATCACTGAAACTTGCAGCCGGATTATAAGAACTTCCCATAAACTCCCCAACTAGAAAATCCTATAGCTTCTGCAAAGTTCATTCTGATATACTTTCAGTAAACGGCCCTCATAACTAAGGTAATTTTTGAAGGGAAATTCTTTTTTTCACCTATTTATTCTCCATTGGATTCACAAATATTTTGACGGTGTGCATGAACAATAATTACTTTGTCGTTGTCTGTGCAAACACAAAATGGAACAGACACTCGCGAAATATTCACGAAGAAGTTTCATATCGTTGCAGCTGATGTCCCACTGGACAAGGCCAAACATTCCATCGCAGCTGGTAAGTTTGATAGCCAGCACATGCTCTGTCGGGTGCATGGCAAGGACCCATCTTTACAGATGTACTGATTCTTCGGCATTGCCATGGGATGAAGAATAACCGAGTTCATGGGCAGACAGTACGATTGTGCGAGCAGTAATTTGGAGCTTCGGCACAACTTCGGAGGATTGAGGTGTTCCATTGGGCGCATGTACCATATTTGACCAAGAAACACCAGAGGTGTGTTAAAATACGGGCAAGACATCAGTTTGAATATGGCAGTCGCAGCAACGTCTCTGCAAAGCGCACTTCGTTCCGTGAACATTTGAGGACGTCACGGCAGTTGGGGTCGGAGGAAGAATGTAGTAAGCCAAGACTGGTACAGCCTAAGATTATACTTGGTTCCGTAAGAACACATGGTGGCTCATTGCTGCCGTTTAAACGAGGCAATAAGATAGCTGTAACTAGATTGTGGACCCAAAGCGCGTGTAAGTGCAAAATGCTTTTGTCCACGACACTTGAGCAAATGTTTGACTGCAGCACAAAAAGACAGGTGGCCAATAGTTTTCAAAATCTCTAAGTACCTCAGTTGGATGACACAGGTCGAATTCGAAAATGATGAATGACCTTCTGGGATATATTCGGGGTCGAAATATTAACGTGTCTTTGAGTAAAAGTATTTGAAAATGGGGTTAGAGGGCCATCACAGACAATTTTGGAAGTGGTTCACCTACGCTTATTCAGCGTACGGATTGGGTAGCCACCAAGGAGGGCAAGTTACGATTCTGGTTCTACGGTGAGCGGTGGCATAAGGAATGGAGAAATAGACGGCTTTCTGATGGCACGCGTGGCCCGAAAATGGGTTTTACCAAATACCGAAAGTTGGCTTAGTGGGAGAAATTAGTAATCCAGTGCATGCAGGGGCACCAGACGGAAGAGGAACGTGAAATGCATGGCTGTGTTGCATATTTATACAGTGGGGTAAGGTCATTATGGCACAGTCACAAACCAAGAAAAAGTGCAAGGGTTTTTATGAACAACCTGCGTCAGAGGCGCTGCGCCGAATGCATTTAGTGGGCCATCGTCAACTGACACATTAGACAGTATTTTTGCTCTTATATGGTTGACGTTTTGGATTCATGGGAGGTTTTCCCGGAATATAATTTGCAACTGGGGCAGGCATGAATTAGGGGCGAACGCCTTCAACAGAAGTTGTTTTATTCGATCTTCCGCGTATACCAATGAACTCGTCGAGAATCGTTCAATGGCGAGCTAATCGTTTTATTCAGGATATTGTCAAATTCGCTTGTGGTGTTTTTGCTCTAAAGGGGGCAGCTGTTGTGGTTCACCGATTTGAGTTAACACCCGCGTGTGATTGGGGTCAGACGAAATGTATGTACCATTGTGGGTAAGGCAACGGATGGAGCGGAAATGTCTGAACTCACGTGAGAATGTCGGGTAGGAGGCTTGGCACTGGGTTCAAGGGTCTTTGGGAGGCGAGCGTGTAGTTGAGGGGAAATTTATCAACTGTGCACTGTTTGGCAATGTCGAGGTCTCAGGATGCGTTACGGCAAAACCTGTACAGAAAGAGTTGATGAATGTTTTTTTATGCGTAGCGGCTAAAAGGGCTTACCTGACGAGACAAATCTAGATAAACAGGCAAGGCTGGCTGAAGAACAAATGACTTAGAGCCGGGGTCCATCGCGAGCCTAAAGGAAAACATGATGCCGATGGCATTGTAGCAATGTGTGCTTGCTGGATATGGGTTGAGAAATATCTCTTCCTGAGTAGTAAGACGGGAAATATCTTGCAGTTCCATGTAAGATTGCATCCGGATTGACACTCTTAGTCGTCTACGTATTTGGGTAGTTCGAACATGATGGCGGGAATTCAGATGGCTGGCAGTTCATCCGAATAAGCTATCAACACGATTAGGCACAAACACATAACAAACACGAGGAAATGCCTCAAGATAGCCAGAAATAATGAGAAGCTTTCAATGCACTATGGGTTTGAGACATGTAAGCATTCTTTCTAGCGCTAATCACATATCAGGGATGATAAAAACACGGAGCGGGTAATCGGTGTCTAAGAAAGCAGCCCACAGTTGGTCGGAGTAATACCTTAGTTAATAACCAATGACCTCAAGGTATGACGAGAAAAGCTGAGTTGATGTTTCCATTGAGGGACAGAGTGTTAGTGTCAGAGTGCGGAAGTAAAATTGGGATTTGGTATCCTTAAAAGTAGATTTGACACTAAGTCCATGCAAACTCACCGAATCCTCTCACGGTTGCATCAGTGAGTGCTCGTTTAGAGACGCACAAGGTCCCTAAATCGTGGAGCTCGAGTCTAAATCACTTGATGTTTCGGCTGCCTTAACCAAAACCTCTTCCAGCCTCAAGCGTTGTTTCGTCGAATAGCGCGTATAACCAGTGAAACTTGGCATCGCAACATCAGTGTATAGGTGGCTCCTTTCCTATCAACGACAGAATTAACTTAGAAGGTAGTAAGTTCGTCTTCATAAAATTTAGACATCTGGAGGCTTTTAGGAAGGATCTGAAGTAGGTTTAATTGAATATGCGCTTTTGTTTCGGCCTCATGTTCAAGTGAAAAAGGTTTACGGAATAAGAAACAGACTGGCCATCTGTCACAGTTATACCAGTGAGTTAAATAAGTTAAAAAATTTCGCCACTGGTGGCTTTGTAATTCCGGGTGCATGCATGGCGGACCGACGGCGTGTACAAGTATGAATAGAGAGCGCCATCGTTAGCTATTAAGTTATGCCGTCAGGCATAACTGAGATCTAGCAGTAAACACTCAAGGTCAAATACAACGATGACGGTTAGCAGGTCGAAAGACAAATCTGGCCATAGTCCCCGGCAAAGTAATTGTGCCTTATGACACGATAATATCTTTTCAAGATTTTGGTAATTCGTTTGCAGATATGAGGGAAACTGCATTATCCCATGAATGCTTCTGCCTATCTGCTGTCGGGGATCATGCCCAGAGATGCATAGGTGCTACACAAGTCACCATGTTGTCTTCTCTTATAAAGGTAAGCTTCCAAAAAACCATATTGTACCGGTTTTTTTTAAAATATAAGTTGTTGCTTCTAACGAGCATCATCATAAACACGTTATTCAAATATCCATCCCTGTAGAGTTTACGCTGCATATTTTGGAAATAAAGTCTCTGAAGTGCACGGCGGAGCGCTAAACCACTGTAAAACTTGCTTTCGTGCTTTATCTCGTAAACTGGTAATTCTACGGGATTCAGCGATGGTTGGTGACCTTGAACGTTTGATCACCTAAACAAAATGCTATGAGCAACGTATCACGGAAGCGTAAAACTTTTCGTGAGTTTCACAACTTGGGAAATCTCATGATTTTTGGTTTGCTTCTAGTAAGCATCCCAATGGCGTATAAACCGAAGACGGGACAGTTGTAGACTGTTCAACATCAGGGTTAGCAGGTGGTCTAATGATGAAATGTCCAGGTTTTCTGCAGGATTTGTTGTTTTTCCCCTGCGCGAACATACGAGCAAACTCCGAAAGTAGACTAACATTTTTTGCTGGGCACTTGAAGTAGTTATCTCGTACTCATAGTGCATATCTCTGTCAGATTTCAATTTGTTCGTCCAGAAAACAGGTTGATAACTTCTTTCATGTTCGTACACGCCTGACAAGAGACCACCCAAGTTCAGACCTATGTTACCGACATAAACCTTGGTGATGGTAATGATGAAAATAACGTTTTCACGGGGTAAGGATCCCCAGGTTTTGTTGAGCACCAGTGATGAGATGATTACGTCCATCCGCCACATGATTTCTTACCACATAACTTACTTGGCATTTATCGCTTCTCACTTTGGTGCGTGCAAACGCCATGATATCTTGGACTTCTGGAGATTTGTACATTGAATGCATCTAGAAGGTCTAATTGCTAACTATTCAGTGTGATTATATCAGAGTACCATTTATGAGGACTGTGCCCAAAACTATAAGGTGACTCGATGCATAAATCAGTGGTCCTGAAGAAACAACTACACCCCTGTTATCCAATTGCTGTGCGTTGGTATTCCCAGATGGAAAGCTGCAGTAATATGAATAGTCACTGCAGATGGAACCTGCAACAATGAACCGTTCACGGTTGGCGAATGAATCTACTAGACTTAGCCCCGAAAAACTTTTCTGGACAATCATCCAAGAATCAACTCTTGAAGTTTCTGTAGCTTCGGGTGATTACGTGTCTACCTCAAAGCCATTTTGTGTTTTGAACTGGCGAGTGCACGGTGGTCCGTCGCAAATGTACAAGTGTTGTGAGATGACCGGTTTTTCTAGAAATATCATAGAAAATTTACTAGGTCAGCAGATGCACGGATTTAGATTACTACAAGGCAAGTTAGATGAAGATTCAGTGATGAATTTGGCGGATACTTCGTGGAGTGATATCAGCCGCACCACCATGAAGTGTTATCACCGCTTGGTTCTGCGGGTAAGACATCCGTAATTTTGATCCTACCAAATCAATGAAAAGAAATGGAATTGCCTCAAACTACGACCGAACATCTAGCCTAAAAAACTTTAGGATGTACACAACTGGAGAAAAAAGAACGATAACCATGAAAAATTTATGATTCCGTTGACGTAGGTTGGCTGGTATGTTTACTTTGAATGAACTCGGAAGAATTTGAGAAATAGAAGCTGATACAACAGCGTTTAGAGCATCACAGTCATTTAATTATTTTATTTACTAGAAACAAATGAAAACCGGCATCTCTGTGCCTCCATGTATGACTTCACCAGGCATTACTTCAGGTGCTTTTGGTTGACCAGATGGCAGCTGATCCGTTCGCCGAGCTGGGCACAGGCTTGTAAACGTTTCGTCCCCAGTCGAGGAGACATCGTCAGTGCGCATTTGAGTGGGTCCTTCCTCCGTGCTCAGTTGCGTTTATGTAACTTTTGTGGAGTATCTGATATCCTTTCATGTTATTGTTTAGTTGGTATGTAACTTCTGTTGCATTATTGTAGGACCGACCGTGAATTTTGCCGCGTCTAAGACAGTCTGAGACGTCACAGGGGATGATGTTCTCTATACCAAAATTATGGCATGAAAGTCACTAGCAGACGTGGAGATTTCAAGGGCGTGTGGTTTTTATTAACTGTTTGGTCTTCAAAACCGGGGAGGAGAACATCCAGACCTATCTCTCGCGAAGGTATTCCATTTTTCAAAGGCACGTGTGTCTCCTGTTATTGATGTGTCAAGGTCGCCTTGATCAAGACTCTAGCTTAAATACGAAATAAGAGTGAAACACACTTGTGGAGCAGCATACATTTTACAGACTCAGCCGAATCCAGCTGAATCTCTTTCCTATGGTATTCCTCGGCTGAATGAGCTGCATTTTTGAGTCTCACTACTGGAACACAATTTGGCATCAAGTAGAACATGAGGTTGGCGAGAAATATAAGACCTCGCCTACACGGTTAGTCCTAAAGAGGGCAAAACAGGTCGTGGGTTATCAGAGTTTTCAGCAAACTATTGGGTAGTAGGTTTTGTCCGGATCATCCCATGTTGTTTGAAATGACTGCTGTATCAGTTTATTCCTTAATGGATCATGTTTTTGGGGGTTAGTATTCAACTTAGTTGGCGCTTAATTTAACTCACTGGAGGCCCGCGCCCTTGAAATCATGCTTTTGTTTTTCGAGTTGGTGGACCATTTTTGTAAACAGCACTGTTACGCGACTGAGGCTTGCTGCATTGACCAAAAATGCCCCAGGATGAGCTTACGAGTAGTTCAAGATTGCAAACAGTGTTTTTTGAATCATCTACAACCCTTGTGTATCACACAACCCAGAAAGAGCGGTGTATCACCTATGAATTGCCACCAGAAACACACTTAATTTAGTGTGGAAATTCATTTTGATAAGAAATGGGTCCAGACACTTCAAAATATTGTTGACCTAATCTGGCATGAACACAGTGAATGGGTTTTCTACGTAGAACCTCTGCTGCTGCTGAATCTATCTAGAGCTTGCTGTTCAAAATTCTTCGTATGTATTTTACCCAAAATCCGGAATAATGAAAATTCCACTGCCAGAGACACATTCACATTTTGAAGCTCTCAGCTATCCCATTCATAAAGAGTGTGCACATTTACCTAGACATTTGCTTCAGCAGCAACCGCTTTGCCGTTTCCAAGCGATTTAAAAAACAGAATGTTTTAACCGCATACGTTCTACAGGCACAATAAGGCTTGTAAGTATTTTTACAGGAAGACCATAAGCGCCGCTGGCTATTCGCACAATGAGATTGATTTCTCGAAATCTACGGCATTTTCAGACTTGCCACTTCATAGTGTAGAATGTCTATGTATAAGGTACATGCTCCTGTATTATTGAAAATCCTTTACTATGGCGATTTGTTTAAGTGAACTAAATCTGCAGGTGAATAAACACCGCCGACTTTGAATACCTTAACGGATGAAAAAATCGCGAATTGTGGAAAAGGTTGACTCACATACAATGAACGTAACTTTCAGGTATTTTTCCACCGGAACAGACTTCCTCAACATTCTAGAATCTAAATGGCCTTTGGAGATGCAACTTATGCGCAGGCGCATTCGTGCAAACAACATAAGCACATGTAATTCATGGATGCAAACTGCAGGGTTCTCGCACCAGTAAGAAGGTGGCAGGTGCCGCACGGTAGGTTGTTAGTTTCTTCAAACTATACCGAGGTTTAATCAAGCTACCTCATGGTTTTTAGGGACTGGTCATTCCTAAAAATTATTTTGTTTGAATGAAGTACACAGTAAAGCACCCCTACCGAAATCATCGGGCGCCACATTTCATCCAATTGAATATAATTTTTGATCGCTGCCGGGCAGCTGATTTAGAAAGTTACATAAGCAAAGTGTTCTGTACATTTCAATGAGTTACTCAAGTTCTCTACCAGTTGTAGGTTACGAACCACGCTTACTGCGGTATCTCGGAATTCCGTCCATTATCCTATATATACACATATGCAAGACTGGTGGATTAAATGAGATAACGAGCTGAAACACCGGTGAACTTTAGTGGTTGACTTCTGAGGACCAGCTGGTTTAAGGAATTTTGAGCATAAAGACGGGTCTGGTAGGACCTGATCACTAACGCCTCGTTGATCGCCAAAATATCATAGTTGATTTTACGTAATAAGATTTCAGTAAGCTCATGAGGGTTCCTAAAATATGTCTAAAAACTGGTGATCCAATGTAACAGGTTGGCCTCAGGTCTGTTGGACTTTGCCGTGAAAGTATCCGAATCGACTACATTGGAATGTGTCTAGCTCCGCGTTCCTTCCGGGATCTGTCTGTTCAGCTACCACGAGGCCCCTCTCGTCCCGGCCGCAACATGACTTACACTGAGTGCGAAACAGAGCAAACTTAAGTTTTTTTAAGAACAAGCATTCTGGTGATTGATATGAGACATAATTGGACTGCCGTTTAGGCGCGCTGAAATGCTTGGCCTACCTTTTGCTTGATATAATTGCCAAACAAGTGCTTTTGCAGTGAAAAAATGCGCATAGATCCGTCTTCGTAACCAACAGCAGCACGTGGTAAGGTGACCCGGGTAGGTGTTCACTAGTGGCTTTTTCTTTAAAGGTTCCTCTTATTGTTGCAGTTTTGCTTAGCTACCGATTTTTCCCGCCCTCTAGAATAAGGTTTTTACACGCCTCTGCTTATAAGCTGCCTGTGTGAAGCTTCAAACGCTGTTACGGTGAGCTGAGGGCTTTAGTGGCCGTATGCACGTTTAAAAAACAAGCTACTAAAAGTGACAAATAGTAGCTACAACAATAGAAAGCCCTTAAGGTACCAACGCTGGGTTCTCATTCGATCATCTTCATGAGTGTTACCGTCAGTGTTGAACCCAAAGAGCTGCCCATAGCAACAACATCCGTTTGTTTTCAGCCAAATTCAGTTCTTGCATTGTATGTGCGCCATTTTCAAACAAGTGACCATTTCGCTCGATCGCCGAAAGAGAAGATCTTCCCCGGGAACTTGTTTGGCAGATCCCGATGGCAGTTGTTTCCTGTACAATCAGACCACTTCCGGTGACAATGACTGACACAAAAATGCCCCCGATTACAATTAGGATAGATTGACAAGGTTGTTTTATAAACCGCACAAGATCGATGGTCAGCTGATACGCAACCTTGGGATCGTAATGCAGAAGCTGTGGTCTCACTAATCTGGGTCGTTAGAACTTTTCTCGAAGAGTAGCAAGAAACAAGTTAAGTGCACAGAAGGATTGCAATCAGTTGAAAGTCTTGAAAGTGATTTCACTGGGGCAGGACATAAAATGCAGTTGATCCGTAAGATAACATCGGCCTTCTGTAGTGACTCGTCATATTGCTTAAGTATCCCTACGCGGACACAAAATCCGTGAGAAAGAGGCGGTTGTACACACATCCCCGCCAACCACATCGGTACATTTACAGAACAAGTATGCACAATGTGGAAGGGGATGACACTGTTACTAATAGAGATATCGTATGAAGTCTCCGGTAAGCAGCGCGGTCTTTCGGTTTGCCCGTCGCTAGTGCTATTGCGGGGCAAATACTCAAGCCTATAATTGTATGTATGAACTCCCAGTCTCTAATAAACGGGTTAAGTGTAGTGTTATTAGCGTAAAGCATTATTGGAATTTGATGGGAATTCGAAGTGATGTAGACGGGCAAACTCTGGAGCGTACGTCAATCGTTACACTAAATTTCGCTAGCCTATCAAGTGGAAGGTGAGCTGGTTTATGTTAGATTACTTATAAGCACATAGAGTAAAGAAAAACTCTGAATTCCCCAGGGGTTTCCGCAGTAACAACCGAGTTTTGAGTACCATTGGTGTAATCGTTCCTTGGTGTGGTTGTGAGCCATTTCTTACTGAGAATATTTAAATAATTTTGGAGGGAATCGTTTATATACTTCAGGGGGGAGAATAAATATCACCCTGAAAGTGCATTTTGTCAGTAAGTCATGCTCGGAGGTTTAGATGACATAGCTCCATGATGTGTCAAGCAATAGTTTCGGTACTAAGCTAGCACTGGGCTCACAAACGTTTGCGACTCAGTTGTGAAAACGTGAACAGCGCAAGTCGAAACGATGGAAGCACTCAGAGAGCAAAATTCTGACACCAAAACAGCACATTTTAGTAGGTCTCTCTCCAGTTGTTTGAGATGTGGCCAGAACGCATTTCGGTTTTGCCGATCTAACCTGGGATCAACCAGTTTGAGTTGAGATAGTCAGAGTGCAGTGTGGGTGGGCGCATGGTATCAAACCCTGTTCACGACACTTTATGCCGTGCAGTTAGGCAGGCTCTGTAGAACCGAATCAAATCACCAATAATAATCATCTTGACATTAAGGGTTAGTATATCGTACAGTTTAGTCGACAGAACTAAGTTGCCAAGCATCTACTGGCACGAAAAGCCATTTTGAAGACACTACCTTGAACATTGGTTAGTCTATTTTCCGGTAAGTAATCAGCTGGCTGTTGATCTGTTTGCCGAGCGTGGTAATTGATTTACAAACGTTTCGTCACCACTCGAATAGGCATCTTCACTGTGTCCGAGACGCGAATATTCCAACACATTACCAAATCTATTTGCCCGATCGAAACATCACCATCAAAGAAAGCAACAACAGTGTTGAGACCGATGCTTTATTGCCGTATAACCACATATTTATTTAATTTAGCTTATGTGAGCAAAGTGCTCGGACAATCCAGTACCGACTTCTCTTGGTTTGGGGCTCATCAGGTAGGCGTAATCTCCATAGCTGAGACAATCTATTTATGACCTGAACAGTGCTTTCGTTGAGTTTTTACTAATAAAACTCATATTCGTGATGAATTTCCTAGAGTTGGTCCCTCAGTGGTGTAGATCGCGCTCAGTAATACGTTGATATTCTTTCGCATAATGTGCAACACGGGCCCCGCTGTGAAGATATTCGATAACAATGTTCTTTAATTTTATTTGAAGGCAAAGTGAGGGCTAAATAGTTTGACCACAACCGTCTGGTCAGCACTGCAACTAGCTCGCTTATCTTGATCAGCCGTCTGTGGCTAAGTGCTGAACCATTAGCTTGTAGATCGCGGTTTCGAGACTCCTCGGAATTTCGATGATTTCCAATAATGACGAAACTGCTATGGAGTGCTTCTTCATTCTTTAGCATAGACTGGATTCACTTGTAGGATGAAGTCTCCGCTCAAAAAGCGCACCAAACGCTGGCAAAATTTTTGATCACAACTCAGTGCTGGGCGTTCTGAGTCACCAACTTCTATAATCTAAGAAATTAAGGGTTTGCGCTTAGGATAGAACTTTGCGACTTAGAACGGATGCGGCCTGTGTTTGATTAGGTACAGCTTAAAATTTGGATGATGGATAGCAAAACTTCTCATCGATACAGGTTGATCCTTCGTGAGAATGGCCAGCATTAATCATCTCTTTCGTTTTACATACTACATGGAAGTAGTATCTGGAAGTCTAGAATTGACATACAGTGAATATACTCCCAAACGTCTCATTGAAGACTCATGATGCAACACGCTAAAACCACCCGTCGTCAATAAGGACATTCTATAAGAGACGTCACTGATACAAACTTACATGTGAATCGCAAAAACCAAGGTAATTCATCACGCATGTGTAGAATAATATAACGAAAGAAACCACAATTGTTATTAGGGACCGGGAACACACGCATCCAACCTCCCAACTTTATTCTCCCCCAGGTATTTATAGTGAGTGATGCTAGGAAACGTGTTCAAGTTGTTAAACCCAGCCTAGTTAAGAATCGCTTCATGATTTCGAGCGAAAGTATGTCATTAGTGCATGGATGACCAAAACTTTTCAACGACAGCTGACTTAATGTATCAGATCAGATTGGATCTTAATTAAGAAAAGATCTTTCAATAGGGATGCAAAACTTTTCCTTTGTTTCAATCTGGCATATATTCAACGAGAAAAAATTTCGTGCCGTACTATACGGCTACGGGTCTGCCAATTTAAAAGAGTTCTTCGTGGGAAGACTATTGTGCTCTTCAGTACATAGAACAGTGTACAGCAAGGAAAAAGCAAAACAGCTTTGCTTGCTATCATCAGCACACAACCTTGACCTATTTTTGATGAAAGCAATTCCTTATCCGCATCTAGGATCATGTTGTGCAAACATTTTCTCCGTTAGGACGTAAGACATTAAATGAACTTCCTGACGCTTTCAACTCTCGTCCATGACAAGGAGACAGCAACACGTTTATCGCAAAGTCACGGAGTGATACATCAGTGACCTCTATGCAACAATGGCCATCAAATGGCACTTTGAACATAAGGTTGACGGAAACTCGCGGACCGCGCCTACCTGATGAGCCCCAAGAAGGGCGAAACCGGTCGTGGGCTGTCGAAGAGTTTTCAGCAACATTTGAGTAGTTTCCTTTATAGAAACATGCTTATTTCTTCGAGTTTAGCAACAAAAATTGTTGTTGGTGAAAGTTTCAGTAACTACAAGAAGACAGACATAATAAAACACATGGATGCAAACCTAAGCAGAAGGCCAATATCAGTCGAACAAATGAGAAAGCTATTTTACGGATAGCGGCCAGGTCGTCTGTGCAGAACTTGAAGACAACGCTACATGTACCTCAAAATATTCATAGCAGATACGAACGCTTATGCTCCAAAATTAAACGCATATAAATAAACAGACAGCAGTGTGTTTTGTGGTGGTGACCAAAGAATTTTATTGTTATCTGTATCATTTGTCGCTCAAACCATGCGGTCCTGTTGTTGGTAGTTGTGTGTACGAATCGATTCCATTTTATTACTCTCTTAGTTTTCCACACGTTTTACTAAACGTGAAGGTGTTTTCAATCCATACTTGTGCTGGTCAGGCGAGATGTGTCCTGAGAATAATACAAATGCAAGAGGTGTCTGTGTACTTGAAGAATCGCTGAAGTTCATCCTTGTGATCTACCACAATTTGTGGTACATTCATACTAGTCGGGTGCAAATGAGCAAACATTTTAGATAATTTGGAGCAAATGGCAAGTGGTCTTGGTGCCTGGCTAACAGGTACCACATTTATTTTAATTTTAAGCATCTAACACTAACGCTCATGCGCGGTAAAAGCACCGCTGTTCAGAGTTAAACATAATAGGTCAGACGAATATGTGAAGTTACAGATGATACCCTCATAGTCTGCACAGTCATCAAAGCATTGCTCCTCGCTCATCCTCGAGCAAAATTTGGTTGGGGTGCTCGCTCAGCAGAATGAGACCTCGAACAACTGTGAGATATGATTTTTCTAATTATAATGGATTAAAATAGTTTGAGGAATGTTCAATCCAGTGATCATCTGCTTTATTGTTATCTGCTCTGTGCCCCGTTTTACCCATTCGTATTGATTGGGCCTAACAATGCTGCAAGGGCTTTCAAAACACAATTTCACTAAAATGCCATGGCAATTGATTGAGTAAAACAAGCCACCGAGTACCTTTCAGTGCTTGGAAGTTACATAGAGCAAAAATGTCCCAAAAACTTTCCAACAAGGGTACCGGAAATGGAGACCGCAAGCTGTATGAAGAGACTGTTCTCTGGTTGTGAGTTGACGGTACAAAAAGGATCCCATTTCAAAGTCAAAAAGTGAAATACTCCCATAGATTAGTATCCAACAGAAGAAATTCATCAACAATCCCGTTCTAACTGGAAGAAGGTGATGTGTTGAATTTTTCCACACCCAAGCCATATCCAGCAAGCAACCACTGAATAAACTCTGAAGATGCGTGGTGCTGGTAAATTGAGTATTTGAACACGGCCCCATAGTGGGCGGAGATATAGGCAGCTTCAATAATATAAGCAAATTCTATCTCTTATTCTTTCCCGACAACACGATAAATGCTCCTTTTTAAGACGTGATACACTACTCATAAGGTTGCTGAAAACGCCTAGGCTGCCCATGACCGGTTTCGCCCTACTTGGGGCTCATCGGTCCCCGAGTTTCCGTCAGTCTTATGTTTTACTTGGACCCAAATAGCACGAAACCAGCGAAATGCACCCATATCAACTTGGTTTTGACGAAAGGCTCACCTGGGACCCAGCTGAATCTCCCGTTTACGGTGCTTAAAAACATCGTAAACGAGAGATTCACCTGGGTTCCAGATGAGATTCCCCTTCAAAACCGAATTGGCATGTGAATGAGAGTAATGTTTTACTTTCTCCGAACCACAATTCTGAATTGAGTATGCAAGTTGAAATGCTTGCCGGGTGCAATTACACAAAGTGTCTAAGACGAGAGATCAAAACCTTGTTGAGGTTGTCTTGCTCCTTGGTTTTATCTGCCATTCAGGGTTGTTAGGCACTAATTCTGGACATCGCTGGCATACATTTGCTTCAGACGGTTTAAAAAGTAAACACACCTCCTTTGGGGTTAATAAGAGTAAACGATTGTTAGCAACAGCGGATACAAAGTGACAAAAGTACGTTTGATGTTCACCTAATAAGATGCCTTCAGGAAGATATCTGACATCATTTGGTGAGATCTGAGCCAAGCAAGCCTCAGGGTTTCTTGTATTCGCATGAGCCTTGTTTGGACAGCTTTCTTCCTGCTTTGACATACAAAAAAGAGAAGACACTGAACGCGAGCGTCGTTCTCATTAGAGCTCTTCAGTAACGCATATCCGTGGTAGTACCGTGACTTGAGCTCAGTCTGTCTGGCATCTAGGAGCGAAGGTGTCACTGCTGCTACACCAGCGCATACTGAGAGTTCCAGAATATCACATCCAATTAGCCATAGTGTTCACATTTGAACGATAAGATTGGTTGAACTGCAAGGCTCGTGCATCCGCTACGCATCCGCTACTTTTTGGTTTTGTCTCCTTCGAACGTTGGGCAAGCGCATTAGAGGCGTGCTTTTGTTTCGGTAGCTATCTTAGTAATAGCAACTGGTGTCGCTAGCTGAACATTTTCGGTATCCTTGTTTCAATAAACCGACCAAGAGATAAGGTGAAAAGTACCGTTATATGAACGGCTAGTTCTGGTCCATCAAGATATCAATAAACTAGAGATTCCTAAAGATTATCCCAGAATACCCGAAATCTGGTGGGACCCTCCATCAAACTCCAATCAGACAGCCTTGGATCGAGATCTGATGGCGCCCTTCAAAATATAAATCGAGACAGTCTTGGATCAAAGTCAAACAGTGCGGTACAGTCTTGGATCTGGGTCATACAGTGCCCCCTGAATATATAGCGCGAGGCCGTTGTAATTTCTGCACTGTAACTCGCTTGGTCGCAATAAAGCTGTTGTCTTTCTCGTCGGCCAGTCTTTTTATGGCACTGGACACTGGAGCAGGGACAACAGTCAGATGTAACAATCAACATCGCCATCGTCATCATCGACGGCATAGCATGAGTGTTCTTCACTGATGCTTCGATCATGATATGCTGCAATCGTTATGTATTTGAAAGCTTACTTGTGAAGAAAAGGGGTCTTTTCCAGATAAACCCCGCCACACAAAAAAAATTAGAAAAAAAGAGGAGATGAAATGTGTACTTTTAGTATTTATTGAAGAGGGAGAAACTGCGACATGCCATTAATAATTTGCACGAAAAGGTCCGTTTTTCGGTACCTTTGCCCCCAAACGAACTCACACAAGTAGCTGCCCACTAAAGATCGGTGTATGCCGCATTGGAATTTATTCTGCATCTTGGGGTCGTGCCAAGGAAATTTAATGGTTTGTTTGTGATCTCTAGTCGTTGGATCCACAAAGTTTTTGGTAGGATTAACCGTTTCATGAGTATAATCTATGTCAATCATCGTTTCAATTCCTTCGTATAATGCCCGTATATCGGAGATGATGATTGAGCCGGGAACGATTCAGACCTGGATTATGTCCATCCAAGTGGCCGTAGTTCGATCTGGTACTGCATACATGAACACCTCTTTAGTTTTCCGGCAGATCCTTCCGAAAATCCACTGCTGGGGAAGGACTCACCCTGCGTAGTTTTTACGGTGAGATACTAGCGTTTTATTGATCTCGACGTGTAGATCCTGGCCGCCGATAACTGTTGGAGTCTGCAAAAGCCGCAAGGCGCAAACTTCGCAAAGAAAATTCTTTCAGTCAACAGCGATCGTGTGGCTAATAGATGATTCCTCTGAGCGGAATTTGATTTCCGCTAAACTTTGAACCAGCAATAGATGAATAGAATTACTGTGCTAAATTCCATCATGGACCGCTCCAGCCAAGTTCCTTTTCGAAGACTGATGACTTGCCGACACTGTCGGGCACTACACCTCCACCTGTCCGAAACAGTTGAAAGTGTCATTTCATAGAGGAAACTACTCACAAGGTTGCTGAAAACTCTTCGACAGCCCACGACCGGTTTCGCCCTTCTTGGGGCTCATCAGGTAGGCGCAGTCTCCGAGTTTCCATCAATCTTATGTTGGAAGTGTCATTTGGTGGTGTCATTGTTGCATAAACGTTGCTGATGGATTACTCCGTGTCTTTGCGAAAAACGTGTTGCCGTCTCCTTGTCATGAACGAGAGTTGAAAGCGTCAGGAAGTTCATTTAAGATTTTACGTCCCAAGGGTGAAAATTTCTGCAAAAAATGAGCCTAGATGCGGATAAGGAATTGTTTTCATAAAAAATAGGTCAAGATTGTGTGCGTACATTAAATTGGAGCTGGCAAAAAGTGGCATTTTTGCATTAGTGGCGGAGAATATCTGGGAAAGTTCCAAGAAAAGAATTAAATTGGACGATGGAGGGATAAACACAAGCATTTAACTAAATTTTTTAGTTTGAATGGCTATGGATGGTTCTGTTACTCTCGGTAAGCGTTGTGTGCTTTAAGGGTGTCCTGTTGATGACAAAGCTGGCCGGCTGCTTCGATGTAAACATCATCTAACAAAGCAGTTGTTAAAGGTATATTCTTGTACTGAAATCATTCAGTGACTTACATTAGCTATCGTCTTGAAACCAGGAGATGTGCTACAGAATTAATGGGATGGCTGAACAGCAATAATGGTAATGTGGTTACTTCTGCAGGTCAGTTTTTGGCTAAGTCGTTTCGCAGTGATAGGGGGACCTCAGTGTTTATGGGCTTGTTTTGCATGTGGCAGGATAACGACCTCCCGGGAAAACCTCCCCAGGGTAACTACAGTCGCCAAATGCGTCTATGTGGCAGTTCATCAACTGAACAATGGTTCGAAGTCTACCTATTTTCAACAGGGAGAAATAAGACCAACTAGAGGCCATTAACAGAGGCGAATTACGGAAAATAAACTTATTTTTGCATTATGTCGGGTCGGTGATAAGAGGTATATGTTACGAGCTATACATCTTGGAGACAAATGACATTCCAATAGTGAAAGTTGTGTGATGAAAGGGCTTTAGTTTTCGCTACCGAACAGTATATTTAGCTGTGTAACGTGATGGTATATTCTATTTGGTAAGACACTAGTCCGAAGTCACACCTAGGTTGGTTAAATACCAATTTGATGGCAAACGAATGGAGTTGATGCGTTTGGAGATTTACTCACACATCTTGTTTCTCACGTGTGAGCACGGTTCCCCTTGGATCACCCATTCAGACAAACAGTAAGTAGTCAGCAAGTGACTCATTTTGAGGGTACAATATCTGCAACATAGAACACGCGCAAAACAAAAACCTTCAGCTCTCCACCCAAAAGGCTCTGAAAAAAATTCCATTTTGTTATCGTATTTGTGTCAAAAAGACGAATTTCGCATACACAGAAATGTTTATTATCAGGGGCAACTTTGGCGGTGACAGTACAGATCCGATGGTGTAGAGTGGTCTCTTTTTTTGTGGGATTTCGTCCTGTAAGTGAAGCCAATCTATGCTGAAAAGCCGAGGAGCACTGTACAGCCGTTTCATCCTTATTGGGAATTATCAGCAGTGCGCATCTCACGAAACTCCGAAGAGTCTCGAACCCGCGACCTCCCGGCTAGTAG
>NW_008752087.1:203773-238172 GCF_000715545.1 Opisthorchis viverrini | reverse complement strand
GCCGAACGGTCAAGTGTTCAAACTACTAGCCGGGAGGTCGCGGGTTCGAGACTCTTCGGAGTTTCGTGAGATGCGCACTGCTGATGATTCCCAATAAGGATGAAACAGCTGTACAGTGCTTCTCAGCTTTCCAGCATAGATTGGCTCCACTTACAGGACGAAATCTCCACAAAAATCCCAAATCTCCTCACACTATCAGCAATAGTGGTCTCTGATTTTCTTACCCTCCTGACCATATGAAAGTCAGACAGGTTCACAAAGGTTTAACTGGTTGCCTACTCGCCTGTTTAAAATTCTATTTCAGTACTGAAATTGGTTGATTCCCGCATTTCAAGTACTTTGTAGCACACCCTGGAGGGTCTTTCAACAACTTTAGGCGTGAAGCACAAATTGGACTAATACTCTTCCGGTTAACCGATGGTGATGTGAGGAGAGTTACTGATGTTCAACAGAAATGTTTCGTTGTATTAGGGTCCGTCTATCGTTTACGCCTGAATTGGGCCTCCAATACTACGTGATAAAAAGAGTGAAGACCAGAAAAACGGCTGTACTGTCGGGTGAAAACGTACGGAGCCGGTGCGTGAATATATAGGAAGGCTGAATGGCCAAATATAATCGCTCTCTTTGTTTGTTCTTGTCCAGCCAGTTGCGAAGTTCCTGCCGTAATCATTTTCAGGCCTGCCCCACTGATCGCATTCTGCGTTTGGTAAGCTCGCTCACGCACCTGCTATCCGGAAAGTGTGACTATTGATGGTAACCTCCGGGAAGCGCCGTTCTCTGCACATGCACTTTTCGCATCCTGACGGTCTAATCAATCAAACCAATCTATGCCGAAAAGCCTAGTAGCACCGAACAGCTGCGAATAATCAGCATTGCGCACTTCACGAAATTCCAGGAGGTCCTGAATTCGTGGCATTCCGGCCACTGGTTGAAATTTTACCCGTTTGGCCACCAGCGAATTATCAGCAGTGTGAGTGGCTTTCACCATTTTGATTAACCTGGTTGCATATTGGTCCTCTAAGCTGACGAGTTTGGTTGCAAACTTTTCCTCACCGGTCGAAGCGAATTCACTAGTCTGTTGCTTGTGGCTTTGTGCGGACTCGGATTTGGCTCAACGACCACTCAATGATGTCCTATAACAAGTGTAGGGCAGTGGGGTCACTGCCAGTACCTAAAAGTCAGGTAATATCAGTAATCCATCCTTACAGAATGCTGGGCGGATCTCAGTATATTGCCTCGCTTCATTTCTTTTCAGCTAGCTGCGGTTGTTTTTCGGTGACATGCACGTGCACACAGCGTATCGTGGCTTCCAATATTTATGTTTCTTTGCAAAACATAGCGAAAAGGTATGTGCAACCTCACACTGTCTGTCCTGTTTCTTTACAGACCTCACTGCAGTGTTCCAATGAAGCCAGAGTGATGGCACATTGACCCGTGGTTATCTTGAATTTTCTCTGGTTGAGTGAAAACTCTGCTATTTTGTAAATCAATATCATGGCCGCACTGTGTTGACATTTTTGTGAGGACTTCCAGAGAATGAGGTCAAGTGGAAAGTACACTGATTTGCTGCGAAATGATATTGGACGAGATGAGTGGGTGGACAGGACCACTTTGATCAACCACACTATGGTAATACCTGAATCACAAAAGCCATGCATAAATCATCCGAGCACAATACACCTAGAGTGAGTTGAAAAAACTTGCGCCGATGGTGTCGACTTCTTTGCGGACGGTTTTGCTCTCCTTAGCATTCCTACCATTCAGTAGTAAGTAATAATAATGACAGTAAAGAATACAACATTATCCACATAATGTACTATATATTCAAAGTGACTTTCGTTTCCATTGCCCTTATCCGCAAGAACTCTAAAATCGCTCATCTGTGTGCTGTAATATTCGTGCCTACATAACTTCTCATTGAGTACACATCCATATTGCTGCTAAAAATCCGAACAGAGTTACTCACGAAAACGAGGCAAATAGTCAGATTAACAACGTCTGTCCGAGGTGCATTCGGAAAGGTTTTCCCCCAGTTTTCACTGTCCAGTAGACCATTTTGTTTTTCTTTTTGGCCTATTGAGTTGAAAGACTTGCTAGTGTCGTATCGTTACAATTACGTGAAAAAACAATTGTAAACCATTTTAGATGGAAATGCGGTCCAAACCCTCGGTGAGTCCTGATATAAATAGAATTTCCATTTGAATTATTGCGTAGACTCAGATAACGTCCAGCTGAACGGCATCTATCTATCTATCTATCTATCTATCAATCTATCTATCTATCTATCTACTATCTATCTATCTATCTATCTATCTATCTATCTATCTATCTATCTATCTATCTATCTATCTATCTATCTATCTATCTATTCAAAACTACACAACTAGAAGAGTATTCGTCTGCTGCTGTTTCCCTTGGCTGTAACATGTGAGAACCCATAGGGGATCTGGTGCTTACTTGGAGGCAGCTGGACAAAGGGTTCTCCATTTTCACAAAACTAACACGCCTTTATAATTCTAGAGATGAACCATTTGGAGATGTCTGCTACATTCCACTTAGCTCTGATGCATAGCCCCGGGAAAGAAGAGAGAGAGTTGCACATGGCCCAGGGTCAGGTAAGGAACTAAAAATGCACGACCCCCTGGCGACAATCAGTGACGGTGGAGGAGATTCAACATTCACTTTGCCCAACTATTCCTCTGTTCGCTAAACTTCATCTATCTATCTATCTATCTATCTATCTATCTATCTATCTATCTATCTATCTATCTATCTATCTATCTATCTATCTATCTATCTATCTATCTATCTATCTATCTATCTATCTATCTATCTATCTATCTATCTATCTATCTATCTATCTATCTATCTATCTATCTATCTATCTATCTATCTATCTATCTATCTATCTATCTATCTATCTATCTATCTATCTATCTATCTATCTATCTATCTATCTATCTATCTATCTATCTATCTATCTATCTATCTATCTATCTATCTATCTATCTATCTATCTATCTATCTATCTATCTATCTATCTATCTATCTATCTATCTATCTATCTATCTATCTATCTATCTATCTATCTATCTATCTATCTATCTATCTATCTATCTATCTATCTATCTATCTATCTATCTATCTATCTATCTATCTATCTATCTATCTATCTATCTATCTATCTATCTATCTATCTATCTATCTATCTATCTATCTATCTATCTATCTATCTATCTATCTATCTATCTATCTATCTATCTATCTATCTATCTATCTATCTATCTATCTATCTATCTATCTATCTATCTATCTATCTATCTATCTATCTATCTATCTATCTATCTATCTATCTATCTATCTATCTATCTATCTATCTATCTATCTATCTATCTATCTATCTATCTATCTATCTATCTATCTATCTATCTATCTATCTATCTATCTATCTATCTATCTATCTATCTATCTATCTATCTATCTATCTATCTATCTATCTATCTATCTATCTATCTATCTATCTATCTATCTATCTATCTATCTATCTATCTATCTATCTATCTATCTATCTATCTATCTATCTATCTATCTATCTATCTATCTATCTATCTATCTATCTATCTATCTATCTATCTATCTATCTATCTATCTATCTATCTATCTATCTATCTATCTATCTATCTATCTATCTATCTATCTATCTATCTATCTATCTATCTATCTATCTATCTATCTATCTATCTATCTATCTATCTATCTATCTATCTATCTATCTATCTATCTATCTATCTATCTATCTATCTATCTATCTATCTATCTATCTATCTATCCGTCTGTCTGTCTGTCTTACCAGGACGTCGTTAAAGTGACTTCATGTGTACGTGTTGTATAGAGAAGGTCAAATCGAACCACGACCGTCCTGGAAGTGTCATATTATTGCGAGTCATCGTTCTATCTTAACAAGGCTTTATTATTTTTCCAATAAAGTGAGAGATAGATTCGGACTCGTCACCTTCCGTCAGTGGTTGAACCATTAACAACTCGGTTGCTAGTGGCTGAATATTAGTATGAATAGCTCCCATTAAGGTCAAATATAGCGTCGATATCACTTAGAGGGACCACATCACGAGGTCAAATGTGCAGACTGGCTCTTCGAGTGGCATCTCCTTAGGAGGAGGTCTCAATCATCTTGTGAAATTAAGCATCCTCTGAGCCGCTTTTTGACTGATCGTAGCTTAAAGAGATTTCGTACGTAATCCCGGTTAAAAATTACGAAGTTTGATCACACTAAGATCAGCTGTTATTTTTTATTGTTTATTTGTGTTAAATTTTAGGCATGATGAAATTCGAATTGCGTTTATTCGTAGCAACAGTGGCCTGTGACGCTCATCATAGAGAGATTATGGAACACTTTAGCTAACATCAGACCGCGATGTGACTGTGGTGTGGATCCGGTTCACATTGGTGAAGGCCAACGTCTTTTTCACTGCCTTCGCTACTACTGAAAGTAAGAAGGCCTTCGCTGCGGAAATATTTATTAGAAAATGCCCACTAAACAGTTACAGATTATTGGACAGGGGAGCAGAACTCTTATGTGCAACTTGTTTAAAAAACTGACTATCCATCTTCTCCTTGAACGTGTCTCCCTGATCTTTCCTGGATATTCATTGACCGTTACTCAATTGCAAGCAAATGCTACAGAGCGACTCCACAAATTTCGTAATAAATCTCACTTTTCAAGAGACGCAAAGCGGATTTACGAGAAAGCATACTACTCGCATGCCTCCCATCAGTAGTATCACCGTTACACTACTAACTGTTCCCAATCGTGACCCGTTAATCGGGTCATCATCCAATGCGGTTCAGTATGTATCAGTTCGAACTTGGTCAGATGGTTTGACAGGCGTCTCAGCGCAAAAGTCATTACCCACTGAAATGGAAAACTATCTATTTGACTGAGGAGGTGGACGATCCGCCTTTGGCACACATCCATGAAGGAATTAACGACCGTGCAACAAACTCAAATACCAATCTGGAAACCGGTCTCAGCGTACGTTGATTGCGGAATGAATGAGTAACTTGTAGTCGACACATGAAAATTCTCACCACGGTTTCCACATGCTGATAAGAATCCCCATGAATTGTGTACTGGTGAAATCGAAAAGAGCGTATTCGATGACAGAAACGTTGTAAGTCATTTAAAAATTTGACGGAGTGCGAAACTTCCCCCAGTTTGCTAAACAAATAGCCACTGAATGGCCGGCCAACTGTTCCTAGGTATCCTTGAGCCTAAAGACAAGGCTCATCATTACCGAGCAGTGAACATTGGGTTTTCATATATTCGTGACTGGCAGTAGACAGAACAGTAGGGATCATAGTCCAGGACACATCCCTTCAGGTTTTAATCCCCTCAATGGAGAAATGCACCTTCGTCCAGTTCAGATAACTTGGTTAAATTAAGTAACCACTTTGTTGCGGATATTTTATGAATATCACATTTTTCAGCGTTCGAGGTTGCGCTCAAAAAGCCACGAGAGATTTCCGGCCAATGGTTGAACTTTTTCAGAGACTGGTCGGTGCAGAATATCAATCATCAGGACTTGTGTTTTGGAGTAAGTCTTGTTCATTCATAATATGGAACGAGGCACACATGCTTCTCGTAAAAAAATATGATTACCAAAGAACAAGTCATAACAAATTTTACCCGATATCTCCAATGGCTGACTGCGTTCAGCACTAACTGGGTCCTTGATTAGAAAGAGCAGCTGACATACTGATTACCGGTTTCAAGCTAATATGATAAACTTCGTGAAGACAGTGCAAAATGTTTAGAATGCATCTATTTCCTACATCCTTTTCACACAGCCAAAGGGTAAACCAACTGGTTACCCTGTCACAAATGTGCCATACCAGCGCATCCCTGTTGGAAACTAGCCGGGATCGAATGGTATTCAAGTCAGAAGGCCATTTCCAAAGTCGTTTGAGCAACCAATTGGATGTGTCACCGACCAGAGTACTTTGCCAACAGACGCCTTAATTTTTTGTCGTGAGTGGGATTGGCATGAGCCCGACTGGCCTGGTTCCTATTGATAGATTTTCACACAAACGGCCACGACCCACCTTATGCGTTCAGATCCTTTGTAGTCATTAGGCCACTTTACATTAGCAGTGGCCCCATGTTTTTTCGGTGTAACCTTGAATGGTGTTTCGACATGCAAGTTCTCATTCCCTTTCAGGTGCTATGGTATCATTATGTATGCGAGCAGCCGATAGTAGGGTCTGTTCTGCTCTACTAGTGTAAGAATACGTAAGCTCTATAAGCAATACGTGGTGGATTTTTGAAAGAAGAGCTACTTTGGAATGAATGACTTTGAGAGGAGCAAGTGGCATACCTAGCAAGTAGGGCGAACCCACAATAAAGTCAAACTATCACATACAACTCCATAGGTCGCGAATCTCAGCAAAAGACCTTGGATAATCTGTACATAGAATTTCTACACCTTTTTGTCCAAAGGTTCGAAGCGATTTGTGCTAAACTACAGGTTGCTGCCATCGGATCCTTCCAAAGAGATTTGGAGACTAAATTCGAACCGAATTCGAATCTTATGTTGCTCAAGTTCTGCAACAGACTCCTGATGTTGAGTACATGATACATGTTGACATCAGTACCAATATCCTGGGGAGACATTCAACTTTCAAGTGAAATTGAATCTTGCGGGATAAGGCCACTTTTAGCTGGAAAGATGGAAAGAGCCTTTGCACTATCATTTGGTCACGAGGTCGACAAGCACAGAAACAAGGTATGATGCCCGCAATGTTCAGTTACGCAGTCCACATCACCTGATCCAATGCTGATCAGCCTAATTACTAACGACTTCTCACTCGGGGGATCCACAGGACATGTAAGATTAGTCATAGTTCGTATCACATAATTTGTGCTTAACTCTACATTTTACCGACATATTGATGGAGTCACTGTGGTCTTCATTTGATCCGCTGTCGTGTGTCATTTTTAGGAGCAAACTTGGGCTTGGTAGACTGAATAAGGAGATTAGACGTACCACAGATTTTGTCGACCGTACGTAGATAGTTTTACGCTTGTATTAAACAACATTGAGGCAGGTGCCCTTTCGAGCAATGCTAGCCAAGCGCCGCTCACTTATTGGGCTTTAGATTAGTCAGAATATCCGTGTTTCAGTTCAGAAAGCCCGTTTGGATGAGGCAGGATAGAAACATTCTTAGTTCTGGGCCACTGATGCATAAATTAACTCCGATTTACGTTCTGGGAGAGCGAGCAAGACAAACCTACTCTGCGGGCAAACTGGACCTTGAACTGAATCATATTGCAAACGTACTCAGAGCTAATGAGTTCCGGAGAGATTTATAGCCGAGATTATGTTTGAGCGTCCTTTTCAACCATTTACTAGAACAATTGCAAAGAAGCCAGTCTGTCTGAGTCTGCACCTTAAAGACAACCTGTCGACAAGCGCAGCCAATCCCCGCTTGTTTCAGCCATCACAGCGCACTTTCCTTGCTGCAGCTGTCCGTTCTTGGTTTAAAACCAATACTTTACTCAACTTAAACCTCAAAGTCAAGATGCCAGTCCTCACACAGACAATAATTGGGTATTCTTTCACCTGCTGTTGTCCTGCGGACTATGTTGGACTCACGGCACGGTAACCTGCTACGAGGATGCCTGATCATCTCTTTCAGAAACATCACAAGACTCAAGCCTCGTCCGTAGCATATATCATTGACGCCGGTCACCCAAACGAGTAGTTTCCCTTTATATACCTTCACTATCTACCCAACAGTTTGGCTTGACTACAGCCAAATCAGTTGCAGTGCGGTTACGGCGCCATACTGGGGAAAACAATTCGTACGAGCTCTGAGCCTGTTCCGGTCGCGCAGCACGAAATGATCAACCCGGTAGCTCAGCGGCCCTCTAGACCGTATACAGCATCCAGTTATACGAGACTGGAAACCAGTTGTCTGTGATTCCGCATTTTTTTAATTTAGTAAGGAGTACTTTATTTCATTACTTATGTTTATTCTAACCGTCAGATACGTGCGGACCTCATGACCTGATGACCGGATCCCGAAAACATCAATTTTCATTACTATATGTTGTTGTTGAACCGTAGGAATATTCATCGTATTTTGCGCGTGCCTGCTTTGCATCAGTTGATAACATTCTTTCAACTGTGACACCCTTTCGGTTCCTAAGAGATAGGCTACACGAAGGCTAGGATACTGCCAGGCTGCCAAAGCCTAGACAGGGGAAGCCGAGAGACAGTGGTCGAGTTCGAACCATGAACCTTCCGGCCAGTGAATTCGCGCTTTAAACATTGAGCCATCTCACCCATTTGGTAAGATTCACTTCAGAGTAGAATATAAAAAGATCAAACTATATGCTATCTATTATTTCAAACGAACTAGAGTGCCACTTTAACCTGAAGCTCGCGTCTGCTGTCTTTTTCCCACTTGAAGAGGCTCCGTTCTGACCGGATGCTATGAGAATCACAATAATCATGCTTGTAAACCATGCCTACTGAGCACATTCCGTTCGCGTTTCTTTTCAGTTTCATCAAATGAAGAAACAGCTGACAGATAGGTTTGAGCAATTTCCTTTCTTGTTTTGCGGTTTGACTTCAAACGAACAAGCAGCAGTAATGCTTTACTTCGATGCCAGAAATCTGGATACCCAGAGGCTGTCCGTGAATTGTCACGCGAAGGATTTGGAATCTATCCTGAACCATCGAAGCGGTGCGTCATCTCAACATTTGGTCTCAGTTACTGGTGAGTTGCTGGACTTTCTAACAATGGATGTAGGATGTAGGATGGATGTTGGACAAACTCCGATTTACGAATCAAAACTATGCACGAATCCGTGTTTTGAGAAAGGCTTGAGTAGTATAATTTTACTCGATGAAAATCTGCTTATGCAGTCAATTTAACTAGAGTTGTCGGGGTAGAATATTCGGAATCTATGTGCCTATTTGATTGGTTTACATGCCTCTTCAGCAACCAGATATTTTTCGGTTATTTCCGGTTAAAATTCATATTCCTACCAGTCAGCTTGGCAAGAAAATTGATATATGTTATGCTAGAATATCATTTCACCAATACATAAAGCGAAAGTGCAATGTTAGATTTGGCGGGGTCAAGCCACATGATCTGAATACCATTATTACATTGTTCGAGAGATGGTCCTTCATTCAAACATTCTTGACATCTGCCTTCCATTTGAGCTGTGACAAACCTATTTTTAAGAATGCAGTCCGAACTTCCTATCTGATTTTCCGAAGTTTGCGTTGTGTCGGTTGGCTTCATCGTTGTCTAAATGGCTTTTTTGTGTAAACTCAAACTCGGAGAGGCCACGGAAGCTAATAAAAACGTTTAAGGGCGATCGGTTGAGTAGGTAAACGTTGGAATTTGGGCCTATTAGATCACTTATTCATGATCAGCATCGAATTATTTCTCGAAGCACCCCAGCGGAACTATCGAACCACTAAAAGAGTGGCTCGATTGCCTATCTCGAATACCTGCTGGTGCTCATCAGATCAAAGGACTGCGCTTTTCAGATGTTGTGCACGAGTTGTCAGATGCTATGCACCAGGAAGAGCTGAGGTCCGCGCTGACGTACTATCAGTAGTGAGTACTTGTAGCATAAAATATACTTCTCTGGGAAATCCAAACAATGTGTAGGCGTGTTTGAGTGGAGCAAATCAGGATACAGCGATCGCGGTCGGTTATCCACGAATTCACCCTGGTTTTGAAGAGGCATGCTAAGAAAATAAACGATTCGCTGGACGTTCTGAAGCTTCTCCGCTGTGACAAAAGTCCACGCACAGTGTTGCGGTACTGTGCTAGTGAGACCTCGTCAACTGACGGCATTCATCGGATTACACCGCGTACATGGATTTTATTGGAAGATTCATTCGGTTCACTTTCGATGGGGGTGACTTTTCCAAGCACGGATGTACCGCAGGAAGATATTGAGAGGTGAAGATTTCTCGATCAAGAGTAATTACTGTCTACTCATACCAGCGCACACTTAATCAGCAAGTGAACTGGACGGTTTGATCCTACATTTGTGGCATTCGAATCTTTCAAAGTACCTGTTTTTGAATCATTTAGTTTCCTGGACTACATTCAACCACTGAAGAACATTACAGCTCAAATGTCGGTTTGTTAGAACAGAAGCATAAAAACGTTGACCTGCACTGCTTCCTCAGCCTATGCTTCAACCCAGTTCATATCATGTACGCCTTGATTTGGTTCATCCATAGACCGGTCAGATAGTACAGAGGGTAATTTCCTCATACGCCAGATTCAACTTGATGATTGGTTCAAAAATTATTACGTGACTACCGGACGGCATCACGTGACCGTTACCCCAAATAAGATGTGCTCAGCCCCTACTGTTTACTCTTGGTCCAGTGGGATAGGTCTGTGAATTTGAAGTACTACTTAAGGGGGCCGCAGTTCGCACCCAGGTCTGTCGTACGTCCACTTTTCCGCTTTCTTTCTCCAGTGAATTATTGGTTAGGTTCATACGAGCCATCTGTGACGATTTCGTTTGCTACTGGGGAGAACACTGGGAGAACACAAGTCCCACAATAGATAACACCTGAAAAAGCATTATTGCTGGGGCACGTTTCACTACAAGACGCGACACAAAAGTACGTTTACGTACGATGAATTGGAATGAAGGCCAGGATATCTTCCATCGTGATACTGATTGTAACTTGAGTTGTACCTGAATTAATTTCGGATCCCTTCCAGGTAAGCCTGGCCAAAAAATTAACTCCCACCACCTAAAAAAGATCAGGAAAAAGAGGGTATGAAATTTGTAATTTTACTTTTTATTGAAGAGGGTGAAAATGGCACTGCATACATGAACACCTCCTTAGTTTTCCGGCAGATTCCTCAGAAACTCCACTGCTGCACAAGGACTCGCCCTGCGTGGTTTGTATGGCGAGATATTGGCGTTTCATCGATCTCGGCATGTAGACATGAGCCTCCGATAACTGTTGGAGTCTGCAAAAGCCGCAAGGCGCAAACTTCGCGAAGAAAATTCTTTCAGTCAACAGCGATCGTGTGGCTAATAGATGATTCCTCTGAGCGGAATTTGATTTTTGCCAAACTTTGGACCAGCAATAGATGAATAGAATTACTGTCCTAAACTTCATCATGGACCACTCCAGTCAAGCTCCCTTTCGAAGACCGATTTCTTGCCGACACTGTTGGGCCTTACACCCCCACCTGTCAGAAAGAGTTGAAAGTGTCATCTGGTGGCCATTGTTGCATAAACGTTGCTGATGGATAACTGCGTGGCTTTGCAAAAAACGTATTTCCGCCTCCTTGTCATGAACGAGAGTTGAAAGCGTCAGGAAGGTCATTTAAGATTTTACGTCCGAACGGAGAAAATTTTACACAACATGATCCTAGATGCGGATGAAGAATTGCTTTCATCAAAATAAGTCAAGTTTGTGTGCGTACATTAAATTGAAGCTGGCAAAAGTGGCGAGGCTTAACTTTCCGCGCATGCACCTTTGGCATTAGTGGCGGGGCTTATCCGGAAAAGACCCTTAATTCCTAGATATGTGGATACCAAAATTTTAATTTCTTGCTATCCTGATTATGAAGGAAGTAAAATGGCTACTACGGTTGTGGATAAGATTGAGTGAAGTGGAAGAGACTAACTGAGAAAATCTTAGTATACGGGGAAATATTTTGCAATGCTGAATTATACCAGGCACTAGATGCAAGTGCGAGTAGCCAAATGCTGCATATTGTACGCGAGATTCTTTAAAGTATCCATGACTATATCCTTCAAATTATGATCTCGCATAAATTAAATAAATAAATTAATAATGATTAAATATACGTGTGAATCTTGCGTGACTTGTTTGTGAGTGGCTTAATCAACTCAAATGCCGACATTTGTGCGTATCGCATGCCATTCACCACTAAAAAACGAACATTGTGATCCAAAGAACGCTGGCTGTCGCTGGACCCAAAGACCACAGTATCCGAGAAGCCAGCTGATACTGGGGCAGTTTTGAACTACTCGTCTGTCCATGCGAAGTCGGTACTCTCTAGTACTGCCGCATCAGTGCTTAGGTGAGCACGATCCCTGCGGGAAGAAAACTTTGGTCGGGCAGTGGCCAAAAATGAAGTGAAGAACAACTTTCGGGGTGTGGATTGCAAAGGGTGTTGACACCGGTGGTGAAGTCCAATAGGAGATGGAATAGGACTGCTGATATTCCATATAAACCAGGGACACTCGAAGTCATTCGAGGGATTCTAAACACGACTAATATAAGAGTGGCGTTTCGGAAGGGCAACGTTCTCCGCTCTGCACTGACACAATTGAAAGATCGCTCACTGGCTAACAGAAGAAGAGACTGTGTCAACAAAATAAAATGCGACAATGCACTAGGGTCCATATAGGATAGACGGCTAGGGAACTTCACACAAGAATCGGAGAGCATCGAAAAAAAATAAACAGACCGCCGAGAAAGGCATATGAATATCGGATGTTACTGAAGGATTCATCAATGGGGGAGAATGCACTGGACATGAATACAAAATAACTTTAGAGTATGTTGAGCTTTTGAGGCAGGGACTAGGCTTCACGCCAAGGCGGTGGAAATCGCCCTGCACCCCAGTGTATAAAGAATAGAGGATGTAGAACTGGCAAGCGTGTGGAGGATGGCTTTAAATCAGTTGAGCTGACACGTGGGGGTGTGCGGTTAGCGGAACGAATCAGCTGAGATCAAAACTTTTTGAATCAAATTGACCAAGATTTTCACTAACTCCTAACCACCCCACCCAACTAAACTACCGTAGAAATTGCGGGACCACACAACCCACCAAAATTCAGCAGTGCAGCCAAGGTGTATCAGAAATTGAGACGCCTTGATCCGGAATCTAAGGGGAACAAGTTCCCAAATCATCGAGCGTCAAATTTAGGCAGTCAAACTAACCGACAAGACCCTTTAGCTAACATTAAACACCGATCTGGTGTTGGAGTAATCTTGCAGATTGGTTCTCTGTCTACCTTAAAACCTTACAACTTGGCAACCTGCTCACCTGGACTGACGAACCCTTCGTGTCAGAAACCAAAAGTTACCAAGTTAACAGCTAGCATACGTTTTCCAAACCCTTCTGAAACGATGGCTTTTGAGGCTGCGCCGACAACATGCTCAAAGTGCGAGGAAGCCTGAAACCCAGCCACCCATATCAAAGGTCAATGACTTCGGTTTTGTTATATATCATGACTGTATAAAATTATGTGGATCATGATGTCTTGTGAAACTGCCATCTATCGGACCGTCTACCGATAAGTCCTCCGTGTCTTGGTGGTTGTTCATGTAAACACGTCGGGTCACTTCGTCCATATGATCACCTTACATCGTCTCTTCCAATAATTACTGAAGTTTTTCAATGGTGTTCAGTTTCTTCGGCTTTCTATTCACCACGTACTGGACGGTATCCCCAAGCGAACATTAACAGAGGCAGCTGTTGCTTACGTGCAGTTTCCCTATGAAATAGTTGTTTGCTTATACTACGAGGACGTAATTTTGGGCATAACGTATCCTTAGGCAGTTCAATCCGTCCTAGATGAACTATCGGCTGAGAAGTATTGATCAGTTTCTTTCTTTTCGCTATCCAAATGAAAGCTACTTCTGAAGTTTAGATTCAATTTTGTGAAAGCTAGAAGTTTCTTCACCTAACTTGCGAACCAGATATCAGTACGCGGGATGTGATTCCTCTAATAACATCTCAGATAGCAGGAGTGTTCTCCAACATTCTGCATCTGTAGCCATGGCGCGGGACACATCATGTTCTATAACGCTGACTGTGTTATGGACCCACGAGACAGTCAGTTTCCTGTGGGCGCGAAGTTCGTTCTAGATTTGACCCTTGCTATTTACACAGCATTTGGTGCGTGTGGTTTCCTCTGGTACACTTTAGATATGGCAGATTTAGTCCGACCCAGTTTTATCGTCTTAAACAGCTAAATACTGAAGCGCAGCTTACGTTTACGTCCCAGTCTCAAGCGTGCAATGTCTGAATTCCATCAATTATGTTGTACTATGGGAATCGGCTTTTCATGGCTATTACCAGCATTCCAGTTCCTGCAGACGAAACACCTTATTTGATGTCTAGGTGCCCGCTTTATAACTTACATTTTTCATCTCGTGACATTTCATGGATCTGATAAAAACGTGCTTAATATCGATCCAGCCAATTCACACGTTTTCAAATTTCAGATTTTTCTCTGAAATTTCAGTTTTACTCCTCCGTGTACTGAAACCGTGACATGTTTGCTTTGAACTATTGTGTACTGTTGCGCTTATAATTCAATGAATGTGTGCATGATTGGCAGGCTTACCAGTCAGTCGATTTTTGTGAACGAGTATCCGAATTAAACTGACCCGATCTTGCGCTGTTGTTGGACCACGTGACCTGACTCCGGTATCCCCTGGTGTTGCAGATGAGTGATGTTTCTCCAGGGTGTTTGTCAGCATTATTTGAGGAAAGTGACATACGGTCATGATCGGTGTTTCGTCGCTACTGTGTAGCCACATTTAAATCGACTTGGGTATAACTATCTTCACGTTTAGCAATTGTGGGAAACTGTGACAGCCCAGGTCACTCACAGGTAAACTACAAACACTCAAGTATGGTATTGTGAATCTAATTGAAGGATCGATAACAAACGCACGCTGTAGTAACCCTCAGGGCACCACTGACGTTGTTGCAAATGATGCTCCGTAAAATATTCTCGTGTTTTTCAGCCACTGAGATACCACTGGAGTGTGATCTTTCCTGAACTAATTCACTGAGAATTTCTTGCAATCTTGTCGTGCCAGACCGCGCGTGGTTTTAAACTAAGGAATTTGAAACACACCCTAGTATTTGTTCAACCTTTACTTTGACAGATGTTTTTGACTCAGGTTATTGAACAGCTTCTTGTCGCGTCGTTTAGTTTACTTCATTATTAAGGGTCAGGTGGCAACAGGCTAGTAAAGCAAAGCGCGCTCACTTGCACTGTTAGGCATGAAAGTAGTACTTAACTACTCTGTATGTCATCATCCAAACTGCTCCTGTAGTGATCCGATGAAGTTTGACAGTACTACTTATAGCTTCCCTTGTAGACAGTAGATCGGAGTTTACATATGTAAGCAGATGCCTGCAAAAGACAAATCGGCCTCATAAATCCCTGCAAAAGCAGCTTTAATAATAATTAAGGTTCCACTAAGACAGTCAACCCCCATCGACATGGATCAACGGCATAACTGGTCAAGGCGCCTAGATATCCGAGTTCAACGAAAGCTACTGGTCAGAGAGTCAATGAACGAGGCTCTATGCAGATCAACGGAAACGGATACAATCTTTCCTGTGTCATATCTGTCGGATGTCCCGTCAAGGCAGCGGCATGAGGTAAAATCAAACAATACCCTAGACTACTGCCCGTGACATATGATGAACTTACACTTATACGCTTTCAATCTCTCGGGTTACAAGTGAAAGCTTTTTGACGCTCGTAACGGTGGAATAGTAGAATAAACTGCCGGATACATTTTGAAACCCTCACGGAAAGTGCAACCAAAATTAACGTGCAGACCAAGAGTGAACCGTCCATGTACGCGTTTTGGCAAACAAAGTATATCACAGGTACAGTGAATAAATATGTGGTCGCGATTGTAAGTGAGCAATGAGTTTGCCCTTATCTGTTTGGGCATACTCGCTGCAATGAAATCCCTGGTCTACCAGTGTGGGGTAGTGGAATATATGATCAAGACGATATTCTAAGGCGGCTGGCTTATGTCGTCGGAGAAGAGGCACAAACACGTGCCACCAAAATTATTGTCCATATCCTACGGACTTCTACTTTGTGCACACGTAACGATGCGTTCACGAGCAAATTAAATTTGGCTAAACAACTGTAACATGTGAATAAGTTTGGCCTTATGTCTTGGGACAAACGTCACCAGATACACATCAAGAACACTCAACTTTATTCATTTCCCCTTTTAAATTGCACATCAGTGTGCGTTTGTAGCGTCTTTCTCACCAAACGGTTCCTCATGGAGATTTGTCTTACAAAGGAGTTTCCAGCCAGCATAGCTTCGAAAATGTGGTCTTTCTTTATGAGATATCAATACATCGCAGTGATTTGGTCTTAAACGGATAATGTGTCGAGATATTGGTAGCTCGTGTGATTCTACTGGTTGTTGATCAGCTGGCTGTTGATCTGTTCGCCGATGAGCGCACTGATGATGCCTCCTCGTAAGGTGACGAAACGTTTGCAAATCAATTACAAAGCTCGGCGAACAGATCAACCACCACCTGATCAACAACCCATTTGTCTTGAACTGTTGATCTGGAGTTAATCTTACGAATATTTTAATCTGGCGGGCAGTGAACGACTTTGCTTCACGTACAAGGATAGGTGCTTTAAGTCAATCATTCTTCCTAGCAGCAATTTTGGCCTAACGAATCACCGCTTCGTAAACACTTTATGCATTTTGGGGAATAGGAAAGGTATACTTCATTGTGAGGCGTTTATGCACCAAAACATCCTATTTAACACAGACAGTGTGTCTTCACTCCATTTAAAAGTGAAGGTTTTGAGTTTCACTCAATTTATCAAATATCCACGTGGCATTTTTTCAGCACCGAAATCCACAACCACTATATATGGTGAGCAAATATTTTTAATATATCACTTATATTGAAACCAGGCTCCATGTGTCTTTTGTTGATGCAACAACAAGTGTACAACCTTTTCAAAGCTCAGACTGAGTTCAAGGTCGGAATCGAATTCACATAGTCTGAACGCACATTTGGTTATTGTTGTCATGTAATATGTAGATCATCACGTGGCAGTTGAGATCAAAGAATCAATGCAGGTTTAAAGTATGCCTTCAGTACTGATGGCCCCTACGTCCTCCAACTATAATGACTAGCTATTCCCCATCATTGAGTAGTAGTATCAACGATTTCCTGGTGTTCAAGTGCTCAGTTTCAAAACATATCGGCTTCATGACTTAAACTAATGAAACAAAGCCAATTTTGGCGGAAGAAAGCAGCCGTTCTACTTCAAGTCAAGTGACAAACCGTGGAACGTAGCAAAGTATGTCAATCGTATGCCTGGATCAACAGTCCCAACCCAGTTTACCGAAAGCCTTCCAAAGGAACCGACCTTACTGATCGAATGGGGAATAAGCTATCAATCTGAAGTAGAACTAAGTTACAATAAATTACTCAGGGGACTCTCCTCCAGTGTGTGTGACAGTACCCTTAACAAGACACAATGGCTTTTCTACGCAGGTATTATTGGGTGTAAAAATACCCGATGACTGGAAGTCACAGAAAACAAGAGATCTGTTCTCCATGGTGCCTTCTCTTCGGCTAGTTACTACATGGATCATTTGTTGCTCAAAAGACCATGCGACCTTTACAATGAAGCAGAAAAGTAGGGTAAACTTGCTATGTCAGATGTTTTTGTCACTACGGCAAAAAACGGTCAACTAAAACCGAATCGGATAAGAATGAAGTGTAAACTGGTGAGCTGTTCAGTTGCTTTAAGAAGGACCCAACCGTCACCAACATAAGTGCGCTCTAACCTATCCGGCGTATCACAACCGTGGCAATAAGAATATAGAAGAATTACACCTCCATGTATCAGGAACATAACCGAACTCACCTTAAATGGGTTACTACAAGGTAGGATAGGAAAATCTCCTCAGAGAAGCGGCTCTAAAACTGAGTGGAATACTGAACGAAGAGAAAGAATTTGAGGCCTTATATAAGGTTTGACGTAAGGACGTAAAATTCTTGTAGGAAACAGGCAGCACAGAAAAATAGATGACAGGAAATCTACAACATTGACTGATTAGCGATAGTTACCTCAAAGACCCACGAGTTATGGGCAATACCCGTGTAGTTGATGGAAGCATGACGTTGCACACTTATCCAGACGTTCAGTCTGGAAATCCAGGTAGCTGAAAATATCTTCCAGTAATCGACAAATACACTCATTTCTCACTTGAATTATATCAAAAGAGAGAGCTTTAATTGAACCTTCCGTGAAAACCAAAGTGACATGCATAAAGTTGTGCAATTTCGGATCTAGTAGAACTCATGGTTGATGAAAACTCGGGAACTGTGCCTATTCGATGAGCCCCAATAATGAAGAAAACGACCATAGGCTGTTAGAGTTTCTAGCAATCTAGTGAGTAGATTCATTTGTGGTCCAGTAACGAGATTTTACCTAACAGCGAACCAAAATGCAGCTACACGCTCAATTTGGCCGCGGTTAACACGGTCATCTGCGTTTCCTAGGAGGAACAATCGAGTAAAGCGCTGAATCCAACTCCAAGTCGACGAAAAAATAGACAGGGGCAAACAAACTCACTGGGGGTCCTTTAAAATCAAGCGCCCGAAGCTCACTGATGATATCATTCGGGTGGTGAAACAACTCAGCGAATGCAGCAAAAATCAAGGGCCAGGTTTGCCTGTTTCCTCAGTATTTGTATATAAAATGTGGCACAGTTTTTTTGTGTCTTATCTTTGTCCACTCAAAATGTTGAATGGATCAGCCATGCGTGACGGCCCGTGCTGTGTGTGTCGACCGACCTTTGTTATGGGGAGGACTTAATAGGACGGATCGGTCTGTTATGTTCACGAAGCTTGGCAAACATCTTGTCCATATTTTATCCCAAACCGGGTTACATTTGCAGTTGGTGGTTGACTAACAACCTTTAGTTTAAGTATCAGGTTGTGGCATGCGACCCGCCAGTGGCTTTCATTTTGTCATAGAGGTCATTATTAATCCTAGCGATCCCGATAAAACGGCTACCTTTTCATGACCATCCAAAGAAATGTTAAGCAACCTGTTCAGCAACATCTGAGAAATCTTTGGCAACCCAAAAACAATATGAACCGCAAACGATTCCCCGAAAAACCGCAATCCCAACGGAAAAAGCAAAGATTTCCTTCCGATTTATTCTTTGTACTTCGTGTGTGGATTTCGAAGCACCAGTTCTGAGGCAAGTGAAGGATGAATAGTGCGCACCTTATGAATCTCTTTGCAGATACAACCGAACCAGGCTGCATTCGGATCCACAGGTCGCTTGTAAACAACGTTTTTAACTTGTACTGTGATAAACTAAGCACAAAACGTGATGCTTCTTCCTGATGGGCTTCGCAGATAAGCAAGAAACTTCCGAAGTTACTTGCGCATGTGAATTTTGCCTTACGAGTGAAGTACATCACACGTGCAACTTTCGCACAATACATAAAACACCACTTGGTGGTATAAAAAGCACTATTAATCGGTGCAATCCGTCAAACTTTCAAGACGTATTCCGAAGGTGTTTGCAAACTATGGAACTGTATTCGTCTAAGTGGAGCCCCTCTGAATGGAGGCCTCAAAATCTTTTGAGTCATGGAAAAGAATACGCTCTCCAGGTAATAACTAAAAAACTCCCTCTATATTCGGTTTGACAATCTGTTACCTTGTCATCACATTTGTTTGCAATCTAGAATAGTCTGATTCTACTTTTT
Organism: Opisthorchis viverrini; assembly: GCF_000715545.1. Taxonomy (NCBI): domain Eukaryota; kingdom Metazoa; phylum Platyhelminthes; class Trematoda; order Opisthorchiida; family Opisthorchiidae; genus Opisthorchis; species Opisthorchis viverrini. The sequence continues at coordinate 218,582 of NW_008752087.1, read as the reverse complement.
CTCACGTTTTACTCAGTTTCATTTTACTTACTGAGGATTCCTTCACCCACACTGAAAACCCTATTTTAGTTACAACCATGGAGGTTGCAAGACTTCCAAATCGAGCAACCGACTTTTGGACGGCGGATGGAGAAGTGCGGAAGGAGGTGAGTGCACAGACTACAGTTTTTGACGCGCGTTAGAAGACTCATCAGCAAGCAAAGAGCGAAAAAAAGAAGGCCTGTTTACTAGAAAACACCAACTGAACAGCTACAGACTATTGGAGAGGGGAGCAAACCTCTCATATACATCTTGTTTACAAAAACCGAATAGCCATATTCTCCTTGAATGCATTCCTCCAAACTTTCCTAGATATTTATTGCCTGTCACTCAACTGCAAGCATATGCTACAAAGCAACTCCACAGATTTCGTAACAGATCTCACTTTTCAAGAGATGTGAATCGGATTTACGATAAGAATACTACTCGCATGCCCAATCCGTGGTAGCCACCGTTACCACAGAAGCAGGACAGTAGCAGGAGCATTTTTGACCGAGGCGAAACCACACCCGTGACAGAGCATACGTGACCTCCCGTGTGATCTTAGAGAGATTTAGGCTTTTCTCTGTCGAGAGCGTCAGGATTTATCCTGACGCTTTCCTTGAATTATTTTGCTCTTTAGTGTCCTGAAAGCAAGAAGCGTTTTTGGAAACTAACCGGAGCCTACTGTGACCTACTGCTGAATGATCAACATGACTACTTCCTCTCTATGCCAAGAAATTCACCTAGAACAGTCAAATTACTTTCATTTGGTAGGAAAGATTTGGTAAATTTAGTGAACCAGAGGCTTGTTTCTACGTTTCCGTATTTTTTGCCTAAATTCTCGTTGAAATTTTCTGAGTTATGCCAGTTGCCACTCATTATTGAATTTGACTGTGACCATACCCGAGAATTGAGCAAATCATTCAGGTGACTTCCTGCGTAATCAATGAAAACCAAACATATCGTGGGTCTATGCAACCGAAATTCCCGGACAGAACGAAACGTTCAACTGTGTCACGACAAAGTCAAGTTATACGCCCCGATAGGTTCACATTTCTCTAGTTGCCTTTATTTACGTATGTAAAACAGGTAAGAACATAAATCAAGACGAGACTATCAATTAGAAGACGGACGATTATTGGCTGACTAGAAGTTCTGAGTCGACAGCTTTTGTGAACATACTACTGGTTAATAGGTCCCGTTTAACGCGGCCTCAAAAATTGTCATTATTTTGGCGGTTCGGGGTTTCGTAACAAAACTGGGAAGCAGTTAGTTGGGTCGGTGAAAGGGCCGGTATCAAGGAGATGTCTTGCGATCGAGTTTCTGTATAACCGCTGACCCATGTAATTTAGTTTCGACTGTTTCGCAGTTACCCCACAGACTGCTTCAAAGCACCTTTGAAAAACCCGAACCCCAATTTACTGGCCATTTTCGAGACTACATTAACTAGGAATTGTCAACAAGCACTACGCGCGCGGGGGTGTTGACTGAGAACTGGGGCCACTAGTCATGTGACCGAACTCACATAACCAGTAACTGTCCATTAAACAACTTCCGCTTTCTTCGCCCTATATAATCTCTCGTGCCTTACTCACACGAGGGAAGATAGGGAAATAAATTCTAACATACGTAACATGGATCCTCTCTCTGTCTTGTGAAAATGGACGATAGGGACTATGACTTTCAGCTTTCAACCCTTGTTTACTCCAAAGTTCCACCATATATGATACGCTCGTCCTCAATTCAGATTAAAAAGAAGGCCATAATGGTTAACCCGATTGCAATATTTGGGGAATCAACGGAAAACGTATTCAACGAAAACTACTTTGTAGTTTTTGATGAAGCAAAGTTACCGTCGGCTGGTTGGGCTTCATCTTCTGAATGGACAGATCGTCTAAACAAATCCTTCTACGTTGGTGAATATCTTTTTGGAATCAAAAGTAAGTTGCATTTGTACATTGTGTTGTGTACCGGTTGTTTGATTTACCCCAGGGAAAAGTGGAAGCACAATTCAAGAAGTCGTCTTTTGCTGTAATGAGACTGCGGTAATTTCAAAGCCTTAAAAAAGATACCAGTATAAATTTCCAACGTGTCTCTGAATCTTTGGATGTCTGGACAAATGCCTAAAGGTGAGTTGGTGTTAGGTTTGGATGTCTTGAGGGGACTGGAAGCTTCAGTAATCGAGAACCTAGTGGGACAAATTCGAAAGAGATGCTTGAAGATCCTCATCCAGACATTTTAAATTATCTATCCAGCTATCTCAAGGACGTTTATGTTATATTTTCCAGCAATGCGGATCCTGCCTAACATGAAGAATTGTATACCTTGGGAGTAGTACAGAAAATTAATCTGGGGGCTTGAACCATTTTGCGCCTGAAGGCCAGAAACAGTGTCAAGCTGTTACTTCTTGTTCAGAATACTCGACAATTTGCATTTTGGAAAATAATGAGAATATTTGAACCTCTGGCATTTTGGCAATCATTAAGGCGCTACGCCATTCGGCCAAGGGTTACCTTAAGCATGGTGGCTGACACAAATTAGAAGGACTGACAGTGAATGCCCTGTGGGAATATTTTGGGGATAAAACGAGGGTTAACCGTTCGGTGTAAGTGTTCTGAATGATGGGGAACAACCTTAGAAGAAGTCTTGGAGTCACTGCTTGCGAACCTCCTGGAAAAGCAGCTTATGGTGGCTGAATTTTACCATTGCAAAAAGCTATCAGCTATACGTAAGCTCCTCCAACTGGTAATCATTTGCAGTTAAAGTACCAGGTGAAAATAAAGATTCAATTGCAGTAAGAGGTGCTCCATTTTGGTGCAAACCCAAGGTTCCTCAATGGACTAGGCTGCAAGTTACGGTTAGTGGGGATATAAAAATTAAGAAAAAACGTTTGCACTTGGTGAAAACTGCTCTTCAGTTCCCCTTCGACTATCCAAGTCTCAAACCCGGATCAACAGACAGTTACCTTGTGGAAGTAGATGCCTCAACAAACTCGAGAGACTTTACCTACCACCTAAGAACTTCCGGTCCTCACTCTTTTCAGCCGAGTTTTCCCTCAATTGGTTCGCATGGGACTGTGGAACCTGTCATCAACTTGTTTAAATCCGCACTGAGGAGCGCTTATTGATAAGTCAGCAATTACAGAGAAGACCCCCCAGTAAAGGTCTTCGGAATGACAGGACCGAATGATAAGATACCTGGATTCACAAAACAGAGCGTTTAGACTTACAACCGTTTCAGACGGCATGCATAGACTGTTTCGTTGTATTATATTCCTTGGCTGCAACGTACGTGCGACGGAAACCACAGCATCGCCCACACTGGATTAAGTCACGCATAGTGTACTTTGGTGTAAACAGAATGCCAAGATCTGATCCTTTGGAAGCCTTGTGGTCTTGAATGCCTTGCAAAAAGTTCATACGTCACTGACCATTATGGTTAGGCATAAGGTTGACGACTTTGTACGTTAAGTAGGGCGGTGATCAAACAGAACAGGCAAACAGAACAACATGAAAAGAGGAAGACCACAATACCTCACAAACGGATGGACGTTTGTTTTAACACAAACTACCGATGAGACTGAGGTAGTGATAAAAAGGAAGAGCCTCAGTTCATTGCAACCGATTTCGTGGACACGCAAATTCGATCCACAAGCTTGAACTATGATGAATTTTTCAGACGAATTTTGACGAAACATTAAAAATCAAGAAAGTAGCGATAAAATATCGACCCATAAATTTGCCAGAGTGAAGACCTTCAACTGTCAAATTAAGTGGTCTATAGCTTCGTGAGTCTTAAATACTCTTTTCTTTTTGATATCCGATCAGTGGTGTTCAAAATCAGCTTAATCAACGGCGAACAATAGCACACCAGTGAAACTGTTAGGTGGGATATTAGTTTATAATCAATGTTATATAAGTTACCATTGTAGCGGTAGCTAGTGAACACTTGAGCACAATTTTTAATGCATAGAGGCTGGTGTATAATCTGGATACAAAATGTCTTAAGTTGTATTCCTTTAGTTATATCTTCAATTATATGGATCAATATTTCAAATGAAGCGAGTGGGACGAGCAAGAATCCAAAGCAGACACTCCGGACAACTGAGAAATCCAAAATCCTCAGACAATTTCTTTCCAACTATTTCAAACAGACAACGAATACAGAACACATTGTGGGAATTTGTAAACGAACTTTCTTTTTGGGAATTTCACAAACCTACCTTAATCGAAAATGTCTGATATTTCGCATTGGAAATATTAAATGCTTAGTTGGCCACAGTATTCAAAATATTAGCTGCTTCGGAAGTGTGTTCTTGCAAATCATTCATTAGTGGAGGCGGTCAGGCACGTCTGGTACTAGATGTAACCCTCAGGATCATTCACTGTGCAAATGCAGTGTACAGACTAAACCACTTTGATCGTCTTTTGAGTGTCGCCGCTTGCGTATGTCTACTCTTCAAGCAATAAGTAGTTCTCCTTTTGTATATTAATCAATAATTCCCCAGACGACTGGTTCCCTGAAGAAATCCTGTTGGTCAGTGCTACAACTGGCATTGGATACCACATATTCAAGGAAAACTGATAAAGTCCTCCCTAAAACGGGACTAGGCAACAATATACTGAGACATCTGGTTCAACCTAATCTAGCTGCTTGCTTGGGTTTTTAACGAGCACGGTGCGTTTGAAAAATCGAGCACCCCGATTTTCAAGTAGAGAATAGGAAAACGCCTGGAAAGCAGTCACGCTCCTTAGGCAACCAAAACGAGACGAAATTAGTGCTGATTGAAAAAGGTTGACAGGTACACTGTCGGTGGTTTTGTGGGGCACCGCTTCACGGTGAATTCCTTGAGAGTTTGTTTTTTCAAGTCAGCTGTGGTACACGTGCGCGTGAGTATGGGTGTATTCTTGAGACAGTAACAACGTAATGTGTTATTGAATGTTCAGCATGAAAAACTCACTATCGAGTTGTTGAAGGGATACTAAATGAAACGCAGCAGCGATACAACTGTGTACAACTGTCTACCGAAGTCAAGTGAATGATTTAAACAGCAGATGACTCATTTGGATAAGTTTATGCCTTTGAAAGTATCAGCCTTTCCGTACAAAAGGCTGAAAGCTCACATCGTGAGCAGCTGCTGTAGGTGAGAAACTTTCTAGCATTTAATGGATCAACTGATGCATCGAGTCCGCATCCTAGACTCGTAACTCGTTGTTACGGAAGAGCTGGCACTGTTTTCCGCAGGCGTTGAAATGCCACCGAAAGGTTTGTTCTTGAAAGAACTAAAGCAGGCGTAGTCAAAATGGAATTTGTGCGAGAAGTGTAAGGTTCGACGAAGGAAATCCAATCCTGGTGCGAGCAAAGTTTTGATAATTTCACCTAAAACTTCAGAGAAGACGTATTTACAAACACATATAAAACAGTGAACCAAAGCCGACCTAGATATCTCAGCAGAAGACAACGTCAATAAAACGCTTTTGCTATGCGCATGTCTAAGCGCACTGTCCAACCGGAATCGCAGGAATTGCAGCTTGAACTGCAAAAGGACCTCGGATTGGATATCTCGGTTTACAGTAAAAAAAAATCAAAATTTTGCGAATGAATCATTTTCTTTTTTACTTGACATATCACTAGAATCGTGAAAGTAGCAAGTATTATTTGAATCTTCAGCCGGTCGGAGACAGGTGAACAAAAATGTGGGTAGCCTTATTAAAAAAGCGATCCATCAGATCCATCACAAGGGGGTTTTGCTGATACACGACCCTACTGTAATATAAGACGAGGGACACATTATTTGCATTTTTACATATAATTTCATGCATAGTTTGGACTTAGTTAACACATGTAGATGAATGGAAATGTTCTAACTGGTACGAGGTATGGGAGCTAGTTACTTCTGTTCTTGTCTGAAAGACCTCTGGTTAGCTGATTTTTTCCGTTTCATGTCTGTACGACTGATCTGTGAAGTCTCTCTATCGAGGAAATGTTTTTTTTTTAATAAGAGAAACACAGGCACCATCTGGATTATTGCCCACGAAAGGTCCAACCACATCTGAATGCGAAAACATTGACCCATATTAAGGGAGCATATGACCAGTTCAGTAGCATAGTAACGTCACGCTCAAAACTCCAGTGACAACATGACTTTTAGCCAACTCTGAGATGTACACATTTTACATCTGGCCTACACCTAGTCGTGGTTTTCACATTGTTGCATTCTCTATGAGCAAGCGGTTAGGCTTCGAGGTGTCAGTCTTTAAGGAGGCTGTTGTATACAAAATTCTACTCAGGTCAGCTGCATCTCTCTACATGTTAGCGTCAAGATGAGGTCATACGTAGAGAAGAAAACTACTGGTATAAACATCCTATGTTAGTTCTGCATTCGAACACACACACACAGCTTAGACCAGTTCAGCAGACGCGTGGCTCTGCTGTGCCTGCATGACTACACTGATATGTGCAACTAATATGACAGAATGTGGACAGTTCGTTGACTCGCAGGTGTATATCGTTTGTTGGCGTCAGCAAGGTGTATCAAGCTTCGTGATGAACTCACAAAAATTCATTTGCACCAATCAGTCGGAACTTTTTGATCCCGAAATCGTTTGGATAAAAAATTAGTTTTCAACTCTCACTTCTCACTTTACAACAAAAGACAACGCAGATCTGAGGAAAACCATCACACTTGTCACCAAGCTTCGTGATGAACTCACAAAAATTCATTTGCACCAATCAGTCGGAACTTTTTGATCCCGAAATCGTTTGGATAAAAAATTAGTTTTCAACTCTCACTTCTCACTTTACAACAAAAGACAACGCAGATCTGAGGAAAACCATCACACTTGTCACCAAGCTTCGTGATGAACTCACAAAAATTCATTTGCACCAATCAGTCGGAACTTTTTGATCCCGAAATCGTTTGGATAAAAAATTAGTTTTCAACTCTCACTTCTCACTTTACAACAAAAGACAACGCAGATCTGAGGAAAACCATCACACTTGTCACCAAGCTTCGTGATGAACTCACAAAAATTCATTTGCACCAATCAGTCGGAACTTTTTGATCCCGAAATCGTTTGGATAAAAAATTAGTTTTCAACTCTCACTTCTCACTTTACAACAAAAGACAACGCAGATCTGAGGAAAACCATCACACTTGTCACCAAGCTTCGTGATGAACTCACAAAAATTCATTTGCACCAATCAGTCGGAACTTTTTGATCCCGAAATCGTTTGGATAAAAAATTAGTTTTCAACTCTCACTTCTCACTTTACAACAAAAGACAACGCAGATCTGAGGAAAACCATCACACTTGTCACCAAGCTTCGTGATGAACTCACAAAAATTCATTTGCACCAATCAGTCGGAACTTTTTGATCCCGAAATCGTTTGGATAAAAAATTAGTTTTCAACTCTCACTTCTCACTTTACAACAAAAGACAACGCAGATCTGAGGAAAACCATCACACTTGTCACCAAGCTTCGTGATGAACTCACAAAAATTCATTTGCACCAATCAGTCGGAACTTTTTGATCCCGAAATCGTTTGGATAAAAAATTAGTTTTCAACTCTCACTTCTCACTTTACAACAAAAGACAACGCAGATCTGAGGAAAACCATCACACTTGTCACCAAGCTTCGTGATGAACTCACAAAAATTCATTTGCACCAATCAGTCGGAACTTTTTGATCCCGAAATCGTTTGGATAAAAAATTAGTTTTCAACTCTCACTTCTCACTTTACAACAAAAGACAACGCAGATCTGAGGAAAACCATCACACTTGTCACCAAGCTTCGTGATGAACTCACAAAAATTCATTTGCACCAATCAGTCGGAACTTTTTGATCCCGAAATCGTTTGGATAAAAAATTAGTTTTCAACTCTCACTTCTCACTTTACAACAAAAGACAACGCAGATCTGAGGAAAACCATCACACTTGTCACCAAGCTTCGTGATGAACTCACAAAAATTCATTTGCACCAATCAGTCGGAACTTTTTGATCCCGAAATCGTTTGGATAAAAAATTAGTTTTCAACTCTCACTTCTCACTTTACAACAAAAGACAACGCAGATCTGAGGAAAACCATCACACTTGTCACCAAGCTTCGTGATGAACTCACAAAAATTCATTTGCACCAATCAGTCGGAACTTTTTGATCCCGAAATCGTTTGGATAAAAAATTAGTTTTCAACTCTCACTTCTCACTTTACAACAAAAGACAACGCAGATCTGAGGAAAACCATCACACTTGTCACCAAGCTTCGTGATGAACTCACAAAAATTCATTTGCACCAATCAGTCGGAACTTTTTGATCCCGAAATCGTTTGGATAAAAAATTAGTTTTCAACTCTCACTTCTCACTTTACAACAAAAGACAACGCAGATCTGAGGAAAACCATCACACTTGTCACCAAGCTTCGTGATGAACTCACAAAAATTCATTTGCACCAATCAGTCGGAACTTTTTGATCCCGAAATCGTTTGGATAAAAAATTAGTTTTCAACTCTCACTTCTCACTTTACAACAAAAGACAACGCAGATCTGAGGAAAACCATCACACTTGTCACCAAGCTTCGTGATGAACTCACAAAAATTCATTTGCACCAATCAGTCGGAACTTTTTGATCCCGAAATCGTTTGGATAAAAAATTAGTTTTCAACTCTCACTTCTCACTTTACAACAAAAGACAACGCAGATCTGAGGAAAACCATCACACTTGTCACCAAGCTTCGTGATGAACTCACAAAAATTCATTTGCACCAATCAGTCGGAACTTTTTGATCCCGAAATCGTTTGGATAAAAAATTAGTTTTCAACTCTCACTTCTCACTTTACAACAAAAGACAACGCAGATCTGAGGAAAACCATCACACTTGTCACCAAGCTTCGTGATGAACTCACAAAAATTCATTTGCACCAATCAGTCGGAACTTTTTGATCCCGAAATCGTTTGGATAAAAAATTAGTTTTCAACTCTCACTTCTCACTTTACAACAAAAGACAACGCAGATCTGAGGAAAACCATCACACTTGTCACCAAGCTTCGTGATGAACTCACAAAAATTCATTTGCACCAATCAGTCGGAACTTTTTGATCCCGAAATCGTTTGGATAAAAAATTAGTTTTCAACTCTCACTTCTCACTTTACAACAAAAGACAACGCAGATCTGAGGAAAACCATCACACTTGTCACCAAGCTTCGTGATGAACTCACAAAAATTCATTTGCACCAATCAGTCGGAACTTTTTGATCCCGAAATCGTTTGGATAAAAAATTAGTTTTCAACTCTCACTTCTCACTTTACAACAAAAGACAACGCAGATCTGAGGAAAACCATCACACTTGTCACCAAGCTTCGTGATGAACTCACAAAAATTCATTTGCACCAATCAGTCGGAACTTTTTGATCCCGAAATCGTTTGGATAAAAAATTAGTTTTCAACTCTCACTTCTCACTTTACAACAAAAGACAACGCAGATCTGAGGAAAACCATCACACTTGTCACCAAGCTTCGTGATGAACTCACAAAAATTCATTTGCACCAATCAGTCGGAACTTTTTGATCCCGAAATCGTTTGGATAAAAAATTAGTTTTCAACTCTCACTTCTCACTTTACAACAAAAGACAACGCAGATCTGAGGAAAACCATCACACTTGTCACCAAGCTTCGTGATGAACTCACAAAAATTCATTTGCACCAATCAGTCGGAACTTTTTGATCCCGAAATCGTTTGGATAAAAAATTAGTTTTCAACTCTCACTTCTCACTTTACAACAAAAGACAACGCAGATCTGAGGAAAACCATCACACTTGTCACCAAGCATCGAAAGTTTCAAAAACATGGGCTTACCTGTTGACTTCACGGGCCAACGTGGTCACATCATTATGCTGAGAATACAGAGACGCCTCCATAAAAGTCAGTAAATGACCAAGTTTGAAGTTGGGATAACTGACATGCACATATGAAGACACTGCGCCACCCACAAGACAACTGAGCCGACTCTTTCGGTACAGTTTTCTTCCGACGTTAACCCCACAGACGAAAAAACGCCGTTTGGAAACCACTGGTAGCGTAAGGAGCTTTGCGAATTTCCCTCTGTATATGAAGCCGATCTGCGCTTCGCGGCTTCTCATTATAAATTATCTTCATTTGCAGCACATAATATCCATTTTGGAATTCATCTTTACCTGAAGAAGGGGTTACGATGATTGGTACCATTAGAAAGTGTCCTCTTCGGGGGGAGAGGTTTTTCGTATTCATGGATGTTTTCAAACGCTCAAGTTACATCTTGTTTTTTATCAAGTTAGTTGATACTATTTATGTGCACTTGACGATTATTTTTTCAGTTTTATCACAGTTTAAGACTGTAGAAACCATTGATTTTGTAAGGAACATCGATACTTAATTGATGTATTTTTATTGCATACAGGCTGGCAAATTACAAACACCGCAGCGTTACAGACAAGTGAGTACTCCCCAAGCCCGTAGATCATCTTCGCCTAGTCCCTTGCTTGCTTCTCCACACTTCTAATGAAACCTTCTTGTGTAAATTCCACAGAAGAACCACCGGAATCACAAAGAAACTGCAAAGTACCTACAATAAACGACGGTACGTGGTTCACCATTTTGTTACCCAAGTAGACGTGTATAGTTCTGAAACAAACTGGTCAAGGTGAAATTTGTTTCTTGCTGACTTCCTGATCGGATACAGGCCTTCCACTTACGATGGGAAAGGCGGTTTCCCTGCAGAAGCAATGAAACTTTAGATTAATGTCAGCTAACCGCCCTCCTGTTAGCCGTAATTAAAAAAACTCTAAAAAGTCTACTCGTCAGAACGCCTCAAAGGAGTTTCCTTATCTCGTAATTGCCTCCAGACAAAATCTACTGTAAACAGCTGGTATAGTATAGACGTATCCTTATGCCACGTTGTTATATTTGACGTCGCAACAGCAGTGTTTAATTTTGATCACCAATGGTGGTGTGAAGAGAGTTGGTTTTGTCCTGCCAGTGATGCTAACCTGTGTTGAAAACCCGAGAAGCATTATACAGTTGTTTTATCCATGTTGGGAATCATCAGCAATGAGCACCTCACAAAATTCAGAGCTTCAAACCCACGTCCTTCTGACCAATGGTTAGACCACGAACGGCTGACCAGCAGTATGGTGGGCTGATTACCAAGAGCTAATTATATCGCTGTTCAGTCAGCCGTGCACGAAAGATAAAGTGTCGAAACACTGAGTTTCGCGATACATGCGCTGCTGAAGATTACCGATAAGAACAAAACAGCTGCAAATTGCTTCTTGGCTTTTCAGTATAGAGTGGCCTCACGGACAACACGGAATCCGACTGAGTTCTACTCAAAAGTTCATGACTAATTAAACGTCCGTTTAACAATCACTTATAAGACACGACTAAATAGCTGTTTTTAATAAGGTTCAAAAGGGTTTTCGTTTATTCACAGAGCCCTCATCCGGTGTTTACCAGCTTCTCCTGTGACCGGACAGTGCTGAGATATCAATCAACTCCTTGGGCCGACAAGATGTTTGTCTGATAGTCCGGTTGCCCCCATCGAACGAACGATGAAAAGTGAAAAAACACGTATATTTTCGGGTGGTAAGACATGTCGTCTAATAGGCAGGGTACAACCAATGATGTTCCGGGCCGTTTTGGACCCAAGTATCTAATCATTGGTCAAATAGCTCGTGTCATCCCACCATGAACATCAGTCGAGCGATGAAATCGATATATCCCTCTGATCAAATACCTGTTACCTAGGAACATTTCGTTACACGCGTGATCTACGGAAATCGGGTAGGAAAATAGAAAGCTTCACATAATTCACATACTTCCAAAATTCCGGACATACTCTTGTTTTCTTCGGAAACGGGGCATCATCCGAAAAGTCCGATTCTCAGTTGGCCTTTAAAGTCGAGTAGCGAGGGTTGTAATATTTCTCCTCCCGGTTACCAGTGTTTTCAGAGAAGATAAATAAAACGAGGATAGAGCATTAATACGCGTTTAAGTCAGTATTCTTGAGCGAATTGAAAACGACAATATTTCACCTTTCATTACGTGATACTCGTGGCATACTACCCAGAGCATGAATCACTACATATTTACCAACGGGCTAAAACCAGATTCTGGACTCTACCCGCGGCAGCTATTCAAATAATCAATGTCAGTTGATTTCGCGCACAACTCGGAGGCAGCTTATCAAACTAAGGTATACATTCACTACTATCAGAAGCTTATTCAAGTTACACTAATCTACTTTAGTGAACGGAAGCGACCTTGAAAAAGGTATCATTAAGCCCTAATTACACAGTAGATCCCACCAAAGACCATAAACAACAGAAAATACTGGTTTTGAGTAGTCAAATTTCCTCAGAATTTTTATCTTTCCCAGTAAATTTTTACAAGCCTTTGGGGATGACATTTTTCTCGTTTTGCTGTATCTTTTTTTACCTATTTTGTAATCAAGCTTTTGATATATCTAAAAACCTGAAACCTGTTTTAGTGTCAGTGATTCCTGTCACGGTTCGGATGTCCAATGAAGAGCCATCTTTGGATGAGTTATCAGACGCATTCAAAGCAGCAAACTGGAAAGTGAGTTCTGCACAAAATTTTGAATCGTTGTTTGCTAACATGGAGGGACAAGAGCCTTGCATATCAACTTCACCGCATAGGTTGTACCGACGGCAATTCTAACCTCAGTCCTAATTAGGGACCAAGTGCTTCAAAGCCTGATGGGACATAATCAAAGTCTTACCGCGATGGGCCACAGTAAGATACGTTCATATGCAATAGCGCTTTTTATATTCAATGGTCTCTACTCTCTTCAGGACTGAGTTTCACGTCCAAATGTTGCAAGAATTCCTATTGATTCAAAACATGTTCACATGTATTTCTTATGCACTTTACTATGTACTTTATTTTGCTTTGCTGGTTGGCAGTAGTCGAGAAATCGCCTCTTTCCAATTATCATCTGGTTTGGATGTGTGAACCAAAATCGGGGTCAAATCGAATACAGGGTTTCGAAAAGTTATTTTCCGAGAAATTTGGTCCTAATTGTGGATGTTTTCAGGATTTGTACTATACACATCTACACAAATCTCGTTTGAACAGTTCTCCTGGCGTCCTGGTACATGAACATTTCTGACAGTTCAGACATGATAAGTCAGATTCGTAGTGCGTGGGGTAATGGTAACACCCTCACCTAACGCGTCAGGAACTAGGTGTCAAAATCCAGCAAGCTCAGTGATGTGCAACGCTAATGAGCTCTCCGAAGAGAGGATCAAGGGCACGGTGTTGTAGACTCTCGAGAATAATGCATATATATATACCCTTAGCCGGGAATTGTGGGTGAACTAGAATCGACACTAGAGTAGCCGTCCCTGGTGATAATATATTTAACCAAAGAATAGTGTATCGTCAGTACTCCGCAAATTCCATGCCTTTCTTCTGGTACTGATCGGTTAAAGGGTGAACTAGAATCGACACTAGAGTAGCCGTCCCTGGTGATAATATATTTAACCAAAGAATAGTGTATCGTCAGTACTCCGCAAATTCCATGCCTTTCTTCTGGTACTGATCGGTTAAAGGAATGCTCAAGACCAGCACCACGTTCAGCCACGTCCAAGCCCTGTTGAAAAATTTACGTATGCCCTGTCCAATGTTAGAGTATTAAAATTGGACTTGTGAACTCTAGTAGTTTTTAAATTTCCCCACGAGGGCAGACATATTCACCAACTGTCCACGAATCCTGATTTTGGAACCAATTCTCGGTTAACAATTCACAATACCACCCTTCAAATTTTTCTTTGAGTATAATGGATGGACCGCGCGTAGTCCCAACGGTATCGATTTTAAAGCGAACCGCGGCAGACCATTGATGAATGCCTCTTTAGAGCACATCCAACCATCTGATTCAGCTTAGAACCGAAATTTAATTAAAAGGCAAAGATCGTTATAAAAATCGAACTTCCAAAGTTGTTCCATTGTGTTAAATGAATATATGCCCAAGCCTCGCCCCGGAATTTTGCAGTAGAGTTTCAAGTCACCTGGTTGAAGTATAAAACAGTTTGGAGGATGAGCAACCCTTGGCAGGATTCAAACTGACGTTAAGGTGAACAACGCAGTAAGACAGCGGTCGGCTAATTTTCAAGTTTATGTTAGTAGTATCCTATTTCCTTTACGGCAGCACTATTCGCACATGTAAATAGACACTCACGTTTTATTGTTTGACTCAACTTTGACCTCTGTGTGAAACAATGAGTATAAACCAGCCTATCAAAATCCATGCAACTGGGTAGTATGGTCTATCCGGTGGTAGACTTTATTTTAGACAGCGGATGAAGTTTCACCGTATTTTCTTCTTTTGGAAGAATGACAAAAATGGTAATGTCAGTTGGATTAGATCAAAGGTGTCATCTGGTTCACGGTATAGGGCACCAACTTTTACTGTTCATTTGTAATTTTACCTCAGATTTTCAATTTCTGTGAAAGCTGTTAAAAAAACACTGAAAACTGGCACGTCGGAGTAGCCTAACACTCCATTCAGTGTCTCATCCGCTTTTAACTATGGTTTTTCCTCAATGGGAAAATTTTGGAACCGACTGAGAAGCCATCATCGCAGAAGGGCTTGGCTAACAATCGACAGTTTTTAACTGGGCAAATTTTCACTTTTAACATGAAGACTCCATCAAGCCACGTAAGCAGGTCACCAATTTGGCCAGGTTTTAAGGAAGATGAAGAACCAGTCAGTAGGACCTC